>NW_005843025.1:208225-216662 GCF_000455745.1 Alligator sinensis
GATGACCCCTGCCAGCTCCCTCAACACCCTTGGGTGGAGGGCATCTGGACCTGCAGATTTAAAAATGTCTAGCCCTTCCAGAAGATCCCTAACTACCTCTGCACTGACTGAAGGCTTGATAGAGCTATCCCCAAGATTGTCCCTACCTCTGGTAGGTGGGATATCCTGGTCCCTGTTCAGGAAAACAGAGGCAAAGAAACTGTTAAAAATATCAGCTTTCTTGTCTGGCATGGCCACCAGATTACCGTTTGTGTCTTGCAGGGGCCCTACATTGCCTGGTGCCCTCTTCTTGCTCCCAATGTACTTGAAAAAGGACTTTTTGTTGTCCTTAATCCTGGACGCTAGTCTGAGATCCATCTCTGCCTTGGCCTTCCTAATAGCCCTCCTACACTCCTGGGCCAAGGAGGAGTATTCCTTCTTGGTGATAGTTCCTCCCTTCCACTGGTTGTATGCCCCCCTTTTAGTCCTCAGGTATTGCTGAATGCCCTTGCTGAGTCAAGGGGGTTGGTGAGCACTCTTACCCTCCTTGCTTTTCTCAGGGACTGTTATCCTTTGGGCCTGGAGGATCGCCCCCTTAAGGTACGACCATCCCTCGTGGGTTGCCCCCTCAAGGTACGACCATCTCCTCTACCTTCTGGGCCCTCAGTGCCTCCCCCACTAGTCTCCTAAGCTCATTAAAGTTGGCCCTTCTGAAGTCAAGGGGTTTAGCCTTGGTGTGAGCCCTAGACGCCCTGCGTTGGATAGTGAAATCCAGCAGGTGATGATCTCTATTGCCTAGGTGATCAAGGACCTGCAGTCCCCTCACCAGGTCATCCCCCTTGTCCTGATCTTACTTGTTTTGTAGTCAGTGGCAAAACTCATGGTGCCATATCAGGCCTGCTAATTTGTACCTATAAGCCAATACCATAAAATCACCTTTGCATAGGATTCAGTAATTCTTAACCATCCTAGGTAGATGCTAATCCAGCCTCTTGAAAACCTAAATGAAAGAGTTTCCACAAGTGGCCTAGGTAACTTGTCTCATTGTCCTAGGTTTCTTACCATTTAGATTCTTTTCCTGATTAAACTTTCTTTTTGCTGGTAGTACTTGAACCCCCAACTTCTAAAAAACTATCTAGCTGTTGAGGCACAACATGCTAACCACTGCACCACAGAATGTGTCCTGAGGACAGATTAAAGTATTATTAATTTTCATAAGTACTGTGAGAATTCTGCCCAAGGTACTGAAGGCCTGTCTCAATGACTTGGACACTTTCACCATTCATGTCCAGATTCTCTGGGTGTTGTTATTTTGAAGATATTCTTCATACTGTGGCAACGTTTAACCTCTAAGCATGTGGCTGGTCCCAAACCTAATATAAAAGATTACCAACTCATAGACTATAATGCCAGTCCATAAAATGTTGACATGAATTATTACTATAATAAATATTATTACCATCAATAATACTGCTAGTGCTATTATTACTACTATTACTATTACTAATAATATAAAAACTATCTAAATTGAAAGGATTTTTTCAATTCTTCAGTATGTAAAAGTAACACAATATAAATATTGTTATGGTAAGGATGAAGAATAATTGTAGGATTTGTTGTTTAAGTACCCTTGACAACTATGAATCTGAGTGGGAGGACATGAAACATTTCAAACAGCTCCTTAAGGTTTTGCATGTTTGATAAATACTGGGATCATAATTGCACCTGTAGATGTCAGCTCTATAAATAGAGTGAGACAAAAGAAAATGAGATGTGAATGCGAATCTATAATAATGTTTTGTATAATGTCCCTGTCATTAGCATCCATCTGGACAGAGCTGATTAAGTCTCTTAGCACAGGTGTAGACTTCACTAGGCAGGAGATGTAAAGATGAAAGGATATCTGACAGCAGAGAACCATCATTTATAAGTCTACCATCAATCGAAGCAATGCATAAACAATGACAATCTGTATACTAGTTTCACCATATTTAATTTGTCACGGGAATCTCATGAGACTTTAAAGCATGAGTGATTAAAAAATATTCTCTTTTCAATAAGAACTTACCTTTTTTTCTATGAAACCTTTCCAGAGCTCCTCCTTAGGTGGTACAGTTATACCCTGCCCAGTGCACTGGGCCCAGCCTATCTCAAAGGTTAGAAACTATAACAAAGATCAAAGTTGATAGGGGTGCCTCTAAAAGAATAAAATAGAAAAGAATAAGCATAGAAAATTATAGCAGAAAGGCAGAATTTTATATATAGATTGCTGCCGTAGGTTGAAAATAAGACAACCCTTGAAATGAACATAGGAGGGTGACATGCTATTGGCTGACAAGTAGGCATAAAGGATTTATTTTTCACAGTACTCTTTTTTGGATTAAAGGTCTTGAGGGGAGGAAACAGCAGCTCAAAGCATGCAAAAATCATCAAATGCTTGTACTGTGCTTCACATATAAATGCTTACCTCCCTAAAGCCAACTGAGTGTCAGGAGCCTAAATAACATTCCTTTTGAAAATCCCCCAAAAATCTGAGTTAAAATCAGCTAACCTTAAGCAAAAATTTGTTGGGGATTATCTGTTCTGAGTTATACAGGGCTGAGCTGAAATCAGACAGGCAATTTGTCTCATTTTCATCGGTATGTATCTCTAGTCATGCTGTCTACAATCGGATGATGTTGTGTGAAGGGTTTGTTGTTGTTTTTTTTGGGGGGGTGGGGGTTGTGTAAGTGAAGATCCCCTGGTAAGAGCAGCATTAAAAAATTCATGTATTTATCATGGCATATACATTCCATGAAAATTCAGATATATCATCTATTATTCAAATCCTAGACTATGCAAAGAATTTGTTAACATATTCTGAGTCATATATTCTCTTATTTACTGTATCTCATTGAAATTGATTGTTTCATTAAATTGAAATGATTCTACAGATTCTGTATCTTTTAAAAGCAAAAAAAACCTGAGGAGTAGATCTAGGCAGACCCTTATGGCCCCTTTGTGAAACTCTGGTAGTGCAAATGGATTATAAATATCCCCTAAAAATCCATTTTAGGATTCCCCCCTTTACTACATAGGCCACATCCAGACAAGTGCAGGTGTGTGGTATTTGGCACTACAAACCCATCTGCGGTGCCACATACTGCATGTGCAGGCATTCCCTGCGCTGCTACTTTGCAGTGGGGGGTGGGTTTTCTTGATTCTGGAGATCCTGGGGTAAAAATAAACCACGCCAAAAAAAAAGCAGGGTAGCACCCGTGGCAGCAGTGTGTGCCATCCAAAACCAGAGCCTGGCTGACCGGAGCCATGCTCTGGCTGCCAGCCAGGCTCCCTGCTGCAGGAGTGCTGTGGCTGCAGCTCCCCAAGGCCCCCCAGGACCCCAGGAAAAGTTGCTAGGGCCAGCATAGTTGCTGGTCCCAGCCTCCCCCACCCCACCTGGGGTAATCTGTTGCATGCATGGCATGAGCATTCCCTGGGGACAAGTAGCAGCAGCACAAAGATGTGTTTCTGCTACTTGTCCCCAGGGAAACACACATTCATGGAGACATGGCCATAGTGCCCAAAATACTTCTGGTTCTAAATCTAGAGAGAGTCTTGGTAACTGTTAACAAATGCAGGGGGAGTAGTAGTGGTAGGAAGCTCAAATGCCTGCTGTAGAATGTTTCTGGCAGATGGGGAGTGTCAGAGAGTCATAGAGAAATAGGGCTGGAAGGGACCTGCAGAGATCACCTAGGCCAACCCCCTGCCAGAGGCAGGATCATCCCTATCCAAACCATACCATACAACCATAATGTAAAATCTACATAAGACTATCCTCAACCCTGACACAAAATAGACCTGACACCCTAACCTGCCACAGGTAAAGCAGGGAAACCATGGCAGCCAATGCCCTACTTTTGTAAAATGCTGTCAGTATATGCTCAAGAGGTCCTGGGTAGCGGGCACTGCCCCCTGCTACAGAGGAAGGCAAAAACCCCTACAGTCCATGCCAATCAGACGATGAGGTAAAATTCCTTTTCCCAGTTCTCACCCCTTGAAAAAAAACCCCAAACCCCAAAACCCCAGAATCACCGGCTCCTGCCCAGCAGGGGGAGTATTCCCCACTGCCCGTCGCTGCATGGGGGGTGGGCTCTTCCATGAGCCCCCAGAAGCCCTGAGGCTACTGCAGCAGCCAGTGAGTACAGGGGGGGGGTTGTTTTTTTTTTAAAGGCTGGGAGCTGGGGTGGGTGGGGAAGCCATGGCAGGGCTGGCAGAGCAGGCAGGGGTGCTTGTGGGTGCTGGGGGAGCAGGCAGGGGATGGGGCCTGGCAGGGGTGCCCCCATGATCCCCTCCCTCCTCCTCCAGTCTCCCCTCCCCTGCCCCCTACTTACCAGCATGGAGTCCGGGTCCAGCTCCCTGCTGCAAGCAGCAGGGACTGCCCAAATCACTGAAGCTCTCTGAATCTTGTCCAAATTGATTCAGAGAGCTTTGAATCTGGAGGGGACTATTTGGTGAATTAAAGTCCAGCAGATACCACACCAGTTCTTGGGGCCGCCGTTGGATGGGCAGCTGCTGGTTTTCTACTGGAGGGGAAAAGAGAAGCTGTGGAGGCAGGGGACAGCCACCAAAGAGGAGTATACCTGCTTGGCTCGAGCTTGCAGGGAAGCAGAGAGGAGATCCAAAGTGGAAATGGAGCTTAGTCTGGCAGCAAAAGTTAAGGATAACAAAAAGTCATTCTTTAAATACATTGGAAGCAAAAAGAAAGCACAGGGTAACATAGGGCCCCTTCAAGATGGACAAGGGAAACTGGTAGCAGATAGGGTGGCCAAAGCAGAGCTCCTAAATTATTTCATTGCATCTGTGTTCCTGGACATGGATACAAACATGCATCCCAATGGGACTTTAGGTAAGCGCAAGATAGATACCAACCCACCAACCATTAGCATTGACCTAGAAAAAGGGCACTTGGAGGGGTTGGATGTATTTAAGTCAACAGGCCTGATGATCTTCATCCTAGGATACTTAGGGAGGGAATTAGCTGGAGTCATAGTGGACCTGCTTACGCAACTGTTTGAGCACGTGTGGTGTTCAGGACAGGTCCCCAAGGACTGGAAATGGGCCAACATGGTCTCTATTTTCAAGAAGGGGAGGAAGGCGGAACCACCGGTTAGCCTCACCTCTATCCTTGGCAAGACCTTTGAAAAAATTGTTAAGGATCACATTTGTGGGGGATCAGCAGGTAAAATAATGCTAAGGGGCAACCAGCATGGGTTCATAGAAGGCAGATCCTGCCTGGCTAACCTGGTTTCTTTTTACAACTGGGTCACAAAATGCTTGGATGAAGGAATAGAGGTAGATGTTATTTACTTAGATTTTAAAAAGACCTTTGACACAGTGCTGCACCCAATTCTTATAAATAAACTAAACAGTTGCAATGTAGATTATTGCACAGTCTGGTGGGTGGAAAATTGGCTTATGGAACACCCCCAGAGAGTGGTGGTGGATGGGTCGGTTTCTACCTGGAGAAATGTGGGGAGCAGAGTCTCCCCAAGGCTCTCTCCTGGGACCGGTACTGTTCAATATCTTCATTAGTGACTTGGATGAGGGAGTAGAAAGCACTCTATCCAAGCTTGCAGATGACACCAAACTGTGGGGGGAGGTAAATAAACTAGAGGGAAAGGAGTGAATCCAGGAAGATTTGGACAGGCTGGGGAAATGGGCAGAGCAGAATAGGATGCAGTTTAACAAAGATAAGTGCCATGTGTTGCACCTGGGGAGGAAGAATCATCAACACTCCCATAGCCTGGGAGGTATCATTCTAAGTAGCACAACTGTGGAAAGGGATCTTGGAGTCATAGTTGACTCCAAAATGAACATGAGTTGCCAATGTGATGAAGTAACAAGTAAAGCTAACTGCACTCTTTCTTGCATAAGTAGGTACATCACAAACAGGTCTAGGAAGGTGATACTTCCCCTCTATGTGGCATTGGTCAGGATGCAGCTGGAGTAGATAACCTGGAAAGGGTTTAGAGGAGGGCCACTCATCTGGTTAAAGGCCTACAGGGAAAACCCTATGAGGACTGATTGAGGGACCTGAATCTCTTCAGCCTTCGCAAGAGAAGACTGAGAGGTGATCTTGTGGCCATCTACAAACTCATGGGGGAGGGGGGAGACAGCAGGAAATATGGGCTACAACGTTTACCAGGGCACCCATTGGGGTAACTAGAAACAATGGCCACAAACTGAAGGAGAGCAAATTTAGATTGGACATCAGGAAAAAATTCTTTACAGTGAGGGTTGCCAAAATATGGAATACGCTTCCAAGGGAGGTAGTGCTGTCCCCTTCATTGGAGGTATTTAAGAGGAGATTGGACAGACACCTGGCTGGGGTCATCTGACCCCATCACTCATTCCTGCCCAGGGTAGGAGTTAGACTCGAACTCTTTCCTGTCCAGGGCAGGGGGTTGGACTTTATGATCTAATAGGTTCCTTCTGACCCTAAAATCTAAGAAATCTCCGAAATCTCTGAATCAATTTGGACCTTTTAATTGGTCCCCTGATTCGGATTCCGAATTGGGCTGAATCTCCTCTGAATCGAATCAGCATCCAAAGCTTCACACAGCCCTGTGGTGTCTGTGTATGTTTCTAGCTGGCAGAACCTAGAATAGCCCTGTGGATTCTCTGAGTAGGCCTTTGGCTATTACCATAAGCCTGTTGTCACTGATGTGCAAAGGAAGACAACTCTGGCCATTGAAAGACATTCAATTCTAGTCATAAGAATTTTAGAGATATTCTAAATTCTTACTACTAGAAAAATAGTCCAGGAGTTGGAACATATATGCGTTCCAGTCCCCTGGTTGGACAGCTACACAGGCAAGCTCTTCAGCCAGGGGACACTAGAGGGCTGATTCCTGAGTCACCCCCTGACTTGGGGGAGCCTGTTGATTAACAGCCTGCCATCTCCCCTGCCAGGGAAGGGGGCATGCTATCAATAGGCAGTTGGCAGCTGCTGAAAAGCACCAGCTGGCACAGACAGCCCAGGAGACTGGCAGGACAGGGGGCCATCCTCCCATGGAGGGAAGTCCTTTGGTTCTCACTATGGGAGAAGAGCCCCTGCTCCAGGTACTCCTATGTATTGATCTGGAGGATTGCAGGGGCCAGGGTGACATTTTCCCATTTCTCCAGGAGCCTTGCTGCCACAGCTCAGCTGTCTGCCACCCTCTGCCCACTTTTGAGGGGTGAGGGTTGCTGTCATTCTCCCTGACAGCAACCCTCCTGGGCCTCCGAGAGGGTTCCCACCACTGGAAAATGACCCCACCTTCCTGCCTATCAGTGGACTAGCAGGAGGGGAGAAGGATTTTCCAAGGTGGGGTCCCCAAAGGATTCCATGACAGCTTGCCTCTGGGAGGGCTATCAGGATGCCATTACTTTCTCTCCCTCCCTCAAGTTTGTCTGAGAGGAGAGAGATCTTCCTGGTAGGTATCAAAGAGCTGGAAGAGCTCTGCAGAAGAGCCAGTTTTCTTCCACAAGCGATCCCATGAACAGATCTAAGCTCTTGTTTTTTGAGCCTGGGGAAAGGCTTCTGTCCCAGCAAAAATACTCTGCTTATCCATGGCCTCTGCCTCTTTAAAGTGGTTTGCTATTTTGCTCTTGGTATGTGTATGAATGAGTGGGAGCCACTAGTATGTCCTAAACTGGGACTCGTATTTCATTTTAATCACTTGTAAGTCTGCTGAACATAATTATAAGGACTGATATCTTGATGTATTTTATAAAAGGAATGCTTATGGCAAAGTCTATCAGCAGAACGAAGCACTTAAGAGGACATCACTGTAAATATCTGCAGCATGCCACTGTTCTGCTGATGTATAAAAGAAAGTTTCATTGATCTCAGGATAGGGCCGGACATATCTATGAGCAATGAGTGCATTCAAACAATAATTTTCTGAGTAAAAAAAAAAAGAAATAGTGGAGAGAGGAATACATAAAATAGAACCCCTTATATTATACCCACAATGGGACATACAGGCAAAAATGTATTACTAAATATTGTGATATTCATAAGGAACATCCCTTGGCATTGTTAAATGATTTCTGCACTCATTCAAATTGTAGTTATTAGCCTGCAAGCTGTTTATTACCTACTGTTGTTTTTGAAAATCACATTTTTATTATACTGTACAATCCCCATCTCTTATCTGATTTCTTCGGTGTGCTTCTGTGAGTCTCAAAAGCTGTGAAACTAGATAAGTGACAAGAGAAATGTTTTCTCATCTTGAGTGCAGTGACATAAATACTTACTAATAATAATAAATTTGTCTGATGTGAGAAGCAAACTAAAATAGAAACACATATTTGTGCTGACATATATTAGAAACCCTTGAGCTGCCTTATTTGTGCTGACATACATTAGAAACCCTTGAGCTGCCTTTCCCTGTCAGACTGACATTTCAACTGCAGGACCACAGAAGACAGCAGG
>NW_005843025.1:216693-239759 GCF_000455745.1 Alligator sinensis
TCTGAAATAAACATCATGTTGGATTTCTTTCTTTTGTATGTGGTAGTACATTATATGGAAATATATGAAAGAAGAGGAATTTTATTTCAACCAAGAAAAACTAATGATGTTCATTTCTGTAAAGTTGATACCTGAATAAGAGAAATGGCTCAGAACAAAATACTAAACTCACCATGAAGAATGATTATTACTGTTAATAAGACACATCCTCACTGTTGTAATTAGTGGTATACTTGAAATAAGCTGACTTCTAATAGTCATTGAAGAAGGCAAGGGAAATGTGGAGTGTCTGTGTACTATAGAATTGCATTTCAGATAGGTGTGCACAAATGTCAACGACTTGACTTAAGGTGGTGTGCAAGGATGATCCTTTGGGAGAACAGAGACAGACAGTTAAAAGGCATTTTCAGCTCATTCATCCTGTTTTATCTTGTCTTATATTTCTGTTTTTATCTCATTCAACCTATGGCAATGGCACTGAATGCTAATAAGCTAACATTTAGTGCAAGACAGGCCATCATTTGGGGATAATTAATACTGGTACCAAATGCCCAATCTGCACTTTGCCAGACATTGTAAGTAGGCAGGAGTTGTAGGTTATGAGGATCTAGAAATGTGACTGAAGATATTTTTACTTTTCATGAATTGTAAAGAGATGGCAATAAGCTGACAGTCTCATTTAAGCTATGATTTTATGATTCACAGAACACTTCTCTGTATGCATTAACACCAAATATAATGATTTGTGGTAGTTACATAGAAAATTTAAATATCCTTTAATTCTACTTTCCCTTTTTAATTTTTTAATGGTTATTTCCTGGTGCATACAATGCTATTATACTGAAATATTGTTCGAAAGCATATAAATCACCTACAATCACTGCAACATTTTACAGATATGTTTTACTATTACCAAATTGTTTTTAAAAAGTAGAAAAATGCTACAATGTTCTTTTCCACATTTGTTCAATAACATATTTCTATTTTCTCTCTAAAATGGCTTTTTGGTTCAATTTTCCTTTAAATTTATTTTAAAATATTTTAATATGTCAAAATAAATTAAAAATGTTTTATTTCAGGTATAATCAAGATTTTTTTCTAACTTTTCATTTCACCAAAAATTATTTTTGATGCTTTGGATCTGCTAGTAAACCAAAAAATATTACTTGTTAATTTTTACTTGTGAAGATCTTTGTTGAATGTTGTGTAATGAACTCAATAAACATACTGAGTATGAAAGAAAAAGGAGGATAGTTATTTCAGGAAGCAAGTATATTTAATGTAGTCTATAAACACCATAAGAAGTGTCGATTAAATTGGCAAAATGCAAATTGTGTACAAAGCTACGTTTGTTGCAATACATATTTTTCTTCAACATCTGTATTATGCCAGTGAAATGGCATAACTATATCCCAGTACAGTATAATTATTTATATTTCTTTAACAAAACTTGGTTTAAAAGGGATTAAGTCTGCCAAGGGTGAGATCCTTCCACAACTCAAAACTCTGAAGAGCAAGTAATGCTGTTATGAGGCATGCATTAATGATAAGCTAGAGCCCACAGAGCACGGTTTCCTGACACTGGCAGAATCCATAAGGAACCTCATTCTGCTTCCAGTTGGTAAATGCGCACACTGTATGAGCACAACACAATTTCCTTCCTAAGATAGTGCAAAACCTCAGTTTCCCTCTTCTTGATGTGGCCTCTCCTTGTCAGCTAACTGGGTGAAGAAGTAGGGCTCCCTTAAGTTAGTCAGAAGAGAATGTCACTCATGGTATGAAATGCATTCCCTTTTCCCTTCTCCCCTAGCCCTACTCATCAAAATACTCTTGAAAACAAGAAAAATAACTAAGTGGAGCTCTAAACTGGCAGTGACAAGCCATTATAGCATGTAGATTTGCTTTCTTTTTCCACAAAACCAGTATTGAAATCCGATATAAGCCTCTTTGGCAATATATAAAATTGCATGTCTGATCTTTTATGCAGCAATCCTTCACTGAAAATACTTCTGCAATTTAAATTCTGCATGAAGCAGTTACTGTTCATACTCTATGCAAAGGTTTAATGAAGAAAACAGGAATTTATCTTATTGCTGTCATTAATGTGACTTTCTTCTGCTAAGTAGAGCAATGCGGTGTTCCTGGGTATATCAGGGCATCGAACTGTATTTTTTTATGGTCACATATAAACCAGCCTGTAATAGCGTATCAATAAACCTCAATTACACTCAGGAAAATACTAAAAGCAAAGCTCAATAAAGTGTACAGGCATATTAGAGCTATGTGGAATTGTGACATCCATCTGGTATTTTTCAGTGACTTCTAGTCAATTACTACATTTCATCATGTGTAATCCTCTTTTATCTTCAGTTCCTGCTGCTATGGTAATTCTCACTCTGCTACATCTGTGGCTTTACTGTGAATTTTTATCACCTACAAGTAAGTGGATTTTTTTTTTACTAGCAGTTGTACTGTATCTGCTGAAAAAGATTTAATTGCAAGAGAAATAGAAAAAAGAAGACTGCAAAGAAAATATGTAAAAGCATGCATATGGATATGGAGAGGATGATAGAACAAGCTTTGGAAAAGTAACTTTGCAATCAGAACATAAATTCATGATACATTATGTAGGTGCTAGAATCTGTAGTGATATTTAGCAACCTGCCATAGTTTGATCTTCTACATATTTGCGACAATGCATTAAAAAGAGGGATTCAGGAGAAAGTTGTAATTACATTTTTTGGGGAGAAGGAAGCTTTTGAGACTTGGTCATCATATTTTTATCATGAACACTAAATTCAGAGAGATTTATTTCTTCTTCATTTTGAAAAAAAAAGTAAGGGGTTTGACTAAAAGCACCTGTAATTCCATGCTTACTTAGTCAAATGATAAAAGACAAAAGAGCATTAACAGAGATGTGAAGGGTCAAGATGGGTCCAAGAAGAAGGGTCTCAAGGCAGGTGCAACCCCTGGAAATATACTAGCAGACCTCAGTGCAGAGGGCATTTCTGGGTGGGCAGGAGCTGAATGGGATTAAAGCAAAGGCACCTTGGAGGAAGGAGACAATGGACTGATCATAAGAAGGGCAATGTCTGGTATGGACTGGCTTGTAGGGGTCATGGTAGAAGAGGCATAAGTTAAGGCAGCCTTTTAGGGACACTATGGATAGAGGAGAGGCAAACTGGAAGACAACCATGCAAACTGTCTCTAGGTAAATTGAAATGCAGGGGGGCTGGACCTGATGATCTTGCAAGGTTCCCTTCCAGCCCCTTACAATCTATGAATCTATGAAATTTCCAGAAAAACTATGGGCTTCTCCATTTGTTGTGATTTTTATGGAAATATATTGAATGCTATTGACATTTTCTTAGAATGTTATGAAAAAATTGTAGAAATTGCCAAATGGACCTGATTCCAAATAATTCCCAAATAAGATCAGGTTCAATATGTCAAGTTACCTTTTTGTGAAAATATTCTTTTAATTTTTCAGTTGGCTCTGGAGTGGTGGTGGGGGGGGGAGGGCTAGGTGATAGCTTCTACCCCTTCAACACAGTTTTATTCTTGGTGAGCCACAGAGAGGCAATTTTGCATTTTGCTACTCTGGAGCCCTAGGAAGACAAATCCATCTTAGAGCTCCTCCCAGAGGACTGAGTACACATATCCTTGCTTGAACCATTGGCTGCATTGCATAGACCTGATTGCTAAACTTGGAGTTGATTTCAGTGCTTAGCTATATGCTGGCGTTAGAATGGAAGGGTATAGATGGCCAGAGTGATTAACTCTCTCCCTACAAAGCACTCCCTTTAAAGTTTCACAGCTCCCACTATGAACAAACATACAACTGCCATGGAAGAGCAGTTATATACTTTTACTACTGCTTATAAACTTTATTATGTTTTCTTCATTTAGCGCTGCCAGTCCCCTCTGTGCTGCACAGCGTACACAACTCAAATTGCTCCCTTCCACAACTCAAAGTGCAGTTAGCAGCCTGGGGTACTCCTGAGGGTTAACAGACTTCAGGCTAGAGCCAATAAAAGGCACCTCCTAGGTGCCTACTCTGCTATCTCATTGCTAATGAAAAGGCAGGGAGATTTCTAGCTCTCAAAAGGGCTTTATTGCAACTGTTGTACACACAGAAAGATGGCTGATAACTTCCTGTTGATGTCATCATGTCAGCCCTCAGGAAGGGAGTTAACCTTTACTACTGCATCTACCATTTAGGGTCTCCAGTGCCTAACGTTTAAGCATTTCCCCACTCCCCAGAAGGAGAATCCAGGCCCTGAGTGAGGTGGTGCATATGAAGTCAGGCATCTTAGAACAAAAATAGCCAGTCAACTGAACATGCAGCTGCCTAGAGACAGGCATTAGGAATTGCTGATTCTAAAATCTTACCTCTCCAGAGCTTAAATGCCTGAATTATATTTTCCAGATGGTACCTCCATGCACTCAGGATTGATAGCTTGGATCCTCTCTGAAAGGAAGACACCTATACCTTCACTTTCAGAGACATGAGGAGGGCTCGTTTTTCTTTGAAAACAGCTAGAGTAGTAGGGAGGGATGCCCACTTTTTATATTATTGCTTACTGGTTGGCACAAGATATAGAAGACCTGGTTTCCAACCCTCTTCAACCTGGTGAGAACCAAATCTACATTTCCAGTGTCCTAGGAGAATGTCTTAATCACCAGGCTATACACTAGTTTGGGTGCGGGTGGGAGCCCTCCACACACAGTTGATGCTGTTCCACTGCACATCAAAGACTACACAATTCAAGGGACCAGAGAAAGCTGGAGCACAAGTGGCAGCAAGCATCTCTGTCAGTAATTATAGCACTCACCTGGAAGGGGGGTGTAAGTGGATTCTACTTGCTGGTCCCAAGATTTTTTTCTGCATTTTATTCAATGATCGTTAAAATAAAATACAGAAATAGGGTCCTAGTATTACTGTGTTCACAACTTTAGGTGTCTTAATTCTACTTCATTTTTGACTCCTTTACTGGATCTAATCCTTTATGGCTTTATTAGTTTACTTTTTATTTTTGCCCTTTTTTCTTTGTCTATAACAGCCTTACTTCACATGGGCAGCTCAGTCAAAATGTCTTTAATGAGGGTTTTGACTTAAGATACAGTAGACCGGTCCAGAAAAGGAAAGGTCATTTTGTGCATAGGGAGTGAAGTGGGACTGAGAGAAAAAGAGAGAAGAGGCATCAGTGAACCAGAGGACCTGGAATATATGAGGGAAAGACAAGAGAGGAGTTATGTGTACTGGTTCTAAGAACCTCTCATCAAAATCAGAAAAGGCTGTGTTGAAAGCAGCTTTGCTTCTTTATGCATCCTAGTTGTGATAGACACGTACTGTCCCGATAGCTCTCACCTAAGGGTCAATGTAATATAAGATTGTTAAAAAATTAAATACAAGGATGCTGGGGATTCCAAATGTTCCAGCTAAATGCTCTTATCACCACATATCTCTGCTCCAGGCATGTAAAATGCATCAATCCAGCCAGCCCCCTCTGATTCTGTCTTCTCAGGGTCCTTATCAACCTTTCTGGTTTGCCTTAAGCTGCTGGCTCCCTTCCTCTAACCGTGCTCTAATCTCAAGACAGCTGGGGCCAAACAAACCCACCCTGGGAAGAAGATAATGAATAACTCTGGGCAGCCAGGGTTCCTGGGACTCAGAGAGGAGCTGAAAGGTTCTTCACCAAAGCAATAAGAATGGGGAGTATGGAAGGAAAAGAGTGGGATGACCTAAAAATGTAAACAAAGATCTGAAGGATCCTGTTTTGTGTATTGACAAACTTGTGACCAAATTCAGCTGCACAGTTAGAGGGCTGCAATAATTTAGACCAGAGCTGAATTTAGTCCCTAATGTTTGCTGAGAGTAGCAATGCATTTCTTTCCAGAACTGCTTCTGTTCCAGTGTTGGTTCTATTTTATATACAATGGCCCAGTCAATTATTTAACATTTATCATTTTAAGATTTCATAGACATTAGGGCTGGAAGGGATGTTGGAAGATCGAGTCCAACCCCAGAGGCAGGAAGTCAGCTAGGGTCAAAGGATCCCAACAAGATAAACATCCAATTGACTCTTAAAGGAATCCAGAGTAGGTGCTTGCATCACTTCTGGTGGCAGTCTGTTCCAGGTCTTGGGGGCTTGGACTGTGTCACGGCGGGGTCCTTTAGGAGGGCCGTGATCTCCTCGAGGTCCCTCATTCCGTGTCAAGGCCGGCCCAAGACACCCTCTTATTCTCGCCCACCACGTCTTGCTGGTAAATATAAAGTTGGGAGGCGCCTATGACTCCCTGGGCACGGCTACTCGGGACCTCTGTCCCCGTGTGTTCCTGGACCCCCCCTGGGGTCTCCCGGTTTAATGGGTGCTCCCCAGACACCCTAGCTTTATGGGCTACGCATGGCTCCTACCACCCCTAATACCACACCCCAAGCCTCGCTGATGGGATAGACGTTGTCCTGTCACAAATCAACTTGCCCGCTCTCCCGGGCCTCCTCTGTAATCTAGCCCACTCTGGGCTCTCTCTAATAGTGTTGTCCCGCTCAGGGACCTTTATCCCCTCTGGGAACTCGTATCGAGCCCTACGGTCTTTTAGGCCCACCGCGCTGCTAACTTCCCCCCTCCGGGCGCACCGTGCTGCTATCCCCTCTTGCCGGGGACCACCGCCGCACCTTGCCCTTCTCCTGGGCTTTGTGCTGCTAACCCCTGTCGTCGGGGTCCACCACAGCACCTTGCCCGTGTCTGAGGTCTATTGCAGCACTAGCCCACTACCCGGGCTTTCTATGCCCGTCTCGGGCTCCTCAACAGTCTCCCTTTCTCGGGGACCTTACATGCCTGCGCCGAGCTTCTCAATAATATCACCCCCTCTCTGGGACTCGCTGTGCCCACGCTGGGGCTTCTCAAGGCTGCCCCTCTCTGGGGCTGGGGTCTACGTACCCCACACACAACCCAGGGTCTTTGTTTCCCGCCCGCAACCCACTGGTTGCACTCCTCACTGTGAGCTGCGCCTGCACTGGCACTGAGGTCCCCATACCACTGGGGTACCTATGAGGATAATGCACCCTCCCTGGCACTAGGGCCCCACCCCTCTGGGGTCCCTATGAGGCCTCCTCCAACCCCTACAGCCTCACCCAAGCCTCCGGTGTAATATCAAAGCCTGAACACAAACTCGAGCCTCCTGGCTATAACTCAAACATAACGCTCTCTGGCTGTAACAACTTAACTCCAAGCCATCAGGCTAAACCATGGTGCTCAAACCTCTCAGAGCTGCCATCCTTCTCTCAGCTAGAGTGGTTCCTGCATTGCTTGCCTCCAAGCTCCTACCTCTCTGACTGCTGGCAGAGATCTGCCAGCCTGGCCTCAGCCCTGGGCTTTATAAGGGCCAGGCCCTGCCCCCTACAGGCAGCCGGGCCCCCTTCATTTCTCCCCTTAGTTGCTCCAGCAACCTGCAGCTGCGCTTGTTATCCTGGCAACCCTCAGCTGGGCTCATTGTGCTCTGCCAGGGCTCTCTCCCTGGCAGTTTTCTCCTCTCTAGGAGCAGGCACTAAGGTGCCCTGCGACAGACTGTAAAGAAGTTCTTCCTTATGTCCAGCCTGAAACGGTTGTAGCAAGCTTGCCATTTGGAGCTTGGGTTGAGTCCCAGGCTTGAAATCTTGCTTTTTAGATTGGCCCTGGAGCATATAAAAGGAGCTGCTTGCCCAGCATGAGGGGAACACATCCGGGAGAGAGAAGAGAGAAGAGCAGGGGTTAGAAGAGCTGAGGAGAGCTGCTCAGCAGGGCAAAGCAGTAGCCCAGAAGCGTCCCTGAAGACTTCCACCAGCAGGGAACAGCAGATGGCTCCAGCAGCTAGGCTCTCGGTGTGCAGCATGGCACGGTGTCCAGACCTTGGGAGCTGCGTGAGGCGGCTCAGGTTTGCAACTTCTGGTGTGTGGCCAGAGATACGGTGCACAGGGCAGTGCATGGAGTAGGACCTTTGGAGTGCTTGGATGGCTCAGGTCCTCAACCCCCAGAACGAGGCTGGAGCTTGGTGCAGGAGGCGCTGCATGGAGGGGCCGGAAGTGGACTGAGCCTGGTGCTGCATGAGGCAGCCCAGGCCTCTGACCCATAGCAAAAGGTTGAGTCCAGAGAGCCAGACAGTGATCGGGCTACTGAGCCAGCAGACAGGGCCAAGCCAGAGGCCCCAGAAGCCCTGCATAGTGGAGCCCTGTTCCTGGGGACAGCGACCCCCACCCCACTGAAGCCCACTGCAGGTGAAAGAGCAGCCTGGCACAGAGGATGAGGACCACCCTCCAGGCCTGGGAGCCGTGAGTTGCAGGCAAAAGAGGATTCCCACAGGGGAGGGGAGTCCTCCCCTGGTTAGTTAAGGACTCCTGAAAGGGGAGGTCCCACTGAGAGAGCCCCCCTAAATTTACCAGCTTCTTTGTAGGGCTTGGGAAAAGCCCAAGGGCATTGGGGTTTCCCCACAGGATTGAGTTTATCTTTGGGGTTTATCTGTCTCAGATCAGATACTTACTTGTGACTTACCTGTATCTGGAGCATTGGTATAAGGTTTTATGTTATTTACCCAGAGGGTATTGCTTATGTTACTGGTTCAGATATAGCTTATAAATATATACATTGTACATATGTTCATATCCATGTTCCGTTCCCTTGTGATAAGTTAATGTAAATAAATTTGTATATAGTTAAGTCTCCTGACTGTCCTGGCCTGGTTCTATAGGGACGGAGGGAAACTGAGTGGTCTGCAGTTCCCACCCTACAGCATACCTGCCAGCTACCAATCCCCTTCAGTTGGAGAAGGGGAGTATATATACACAAGTTACCTGGGCTACACAGTCTTGAAGAAGTTTGTGACTGTTTCACCTTGTCATCGCATGGGGCGCTGTGGTGAACAGGCATTCCCCCAGATCCTGATGTACACCCCTTATATACTTATAGGCAGCCACCAGGTTTCCCCTGAGACTGTGCCTTTCCTGGCTGAAGAGTCCTGTAGTTCTCAGCCTTTCATCATAAGGCCTGTTTTCCTGCCCTCTGATCATGCGTGTGGCTCTCCTGTGGACTCTCACAAGGTTCTCTACATCCTTTTTAAATTGTGGAGTCCAGAATTGGATGCAGTACTCCAGCTGTGGCCTCACCAAGGCCGAGTACAGTGGGAGGATGACATCCTGGTATTTGCTAGAGAAGCATCTATGAATGCAAGCCAGAGTTTTGCTCACTTTGTTAGCTGCATCATCACATTAGTGGCTCATATTCATCTTGTAGTCAATCATTACCCCCAAGTCCCTTTCAGCTGTGGTGCTAGCAAGTGTAGCACTGCCAAGCCTATAAGCATGCTGCGGGTTTTTCTTCCCAAGGTGGAGTACCTTGCATTTTTTGGAGTTGAAGGCCATCAGGTTTTCATCAGCCCATTTTCCAAGCCTGCCAAGGTTGGCCTAGATCACCATCCTGTCCTCGGGTGTGGACACTTTACCCCAAAGTTTGGTGTCATCAGTGAACTTGGCCAGTCCGCTTCTGACACCAACGTCCACATCATTAATGAAGACAGTGAAAAGGATAGGCCCAAGGATGGAGCCTTGGGGGACGCCACTAGTCATGGCACACTGCAATGATTGACTTTTGTCAACTACCACTCTCTGGGTCCAACCTCGAAGCAAATTCCCCAGCCAGTGGACTGTGATGTAGCCGATGCTGCAATTGGCCAGTTTTTCTATAAGACAATTGTGGGATACCAGATCAAAAGTACGCCCGCCTGGCTTTGAATGCCCGCTCGCGGGCCACCTTGGCCCAGACAGTAGACGCTCTCTAGCTTCATGGGTTCCCTGAGGTGGGCTTTGGTTGTCCCACTGGCCTTCCCCGAATTCACCTGCCATGTCTTTGAATGTTACATCAGTGTAGGGTTCAGCCTTGAAGCTCCCTTCAGGGATGACCACTCCGCTTGCAGGATGTTTGTGGGGTTCCACCTCCCCTACACCCTGACCTTACACCAACCTCCGGCGGGGTGCCAGATTTTGACATGGCTGCCTCTCCAGTGTAGCTGTTCCTTGTGCCCTATGGTATCCCCCTTTCTCCTTGGGGAAGGAAAATTAGCAGGTCTGAGCTCTGGGCAACTTTGAGCCGGTCAGCCCTCTTTTTGGGGACTAAGGGTGCCCCTGTTGAGCAGAGGTAAAGAAATAAAATGAAGAAAAGGAAATTAAAAAAAAAGGACCCCAAAAGGGTCTTTTTGTCCAGTATCCTACCGGTCAGCTTTCCCAGCCTTCCTGCCTGAACTTAGCAGTTCTCCCCCAACGGTGGTCCTGTGGAGTCCCTCTCTCCTTCCCACCCCAGCCCAGCTCTCCGACCTGGTACCTGGGGGTGATTGAGTGGGAAGACATCTGCTTCCCCAAGGTTGACTTCCACCTCTTCTTTGCGTTCGTCAAATTGGCTACGCCACCACTCGGCGTCTTCCCCAATTAACTTCTTTAATGACACTAGGAGGAAGTCACCCCCAATGTTCCACCCTTCCTGGGGCTCGATCTCAGTGCCCCCGGTGTGGGGCGCTCTTGCTGCTTCCCCAGCTGTCCGTTGTCCGGGCGCTCCCTGTTCGTGCCAGTTCTGCTCATTGCCGGCATGGAGAGCCTCCGCCTCCTCACTGGCTCTCCCCTCCCTACTGCCAGTGGCTGCTTTTATTCCTGCCAGCTGGTGCATCCTTATGATGTCACCTGCTGGCCTTAATTGCATAAAGGCATGGCTTGTAAACCATGCAAGCTTTTCTCTTTGGTCTTCTGGCATCACTCCTCCTGCAGGTAAGTGATTAGCTTGCATTTCTTTCTTTATTTTAGTGTTTCTTCCTGCGCCATGCCCCGCAGGTGGAGCTTCCCGGTCCTGCTTCTCACTATCCCCGGGACACAAAGCTTTTTTAAAGTCAAGATATATGACGTCAATCTCTTCTCCCTTGTCCAGGTGATATGTCATCTGGTCATAGAAGGAGATGAGATTGGTCAGGCAAAACCTACCTGCAACAAACCTGTGTTGGCTATCCGTCAGGAAGCTGCCTTCAGCCAGTTTCTCAAGAATGGTCTCTTTGATTTTCTCCAAGTTCTTCTGGGGATGGAGGTCAGGCTGATGGGCCTGTAGTTCCCTGGATCTACTTTCCTTCCTTTCTTGAAGATGGGCACCACATTGGCATTCTTCCAATATTCAGGCAATTTGCCTGAGTGCCACAAGTTCTCAAAGATCCATGCCAGTGGCTGAGCTATGATGCTTGCCAGCTCCTTAAGTACGCTGGGGCGTAAGCTGTCTGGTCCAGCTGACTTGAAGGTGACACCTCTCAAGGTGTTCCTTCACATGGTCAACATTGATGAAGGGTAAAAGCTCTCCCTTGATCTGGCCAGTCCATACCGTATTGAGCAGGGCCATCCCTTGGGGCTGGTGAAAAACCGATGCAAAATACCCTTTGAGCAGGTTGGCTTTTTCCTGGGCGTTGGTTGTCAGTTGACCCATATGGTTTAGTAGGGGTCCAATGTTACCCTTGCTTTTCCTTCAGCTCCCCACATACCTAAGATACTGTTTATGGGACAGAATAATCATGGTTCAGGTCTCACTCTTCTGGGAGCCACCAATCTGGTTCTTAATGCCATTCCTGTGATCATTGAAATGTACTTGTTCACAGGTCCTCCAGATCTTGTCTTATGCCTTGTTTTATTTCAAATACTTTCATACCCTAGTTTCCTAATTTTCAAGGTACAGTACAAGAGTCTTCTTGGATTCACAGCTGTCATTTAATATTCCAATTAATTCTGCAGTTGCAACAGGGTATGCTCTCAGTTACACAATATGATTAATCTTTTTGAAGTTGTAGTTTTCCTGAATTGGAAGACCTGCTAATTTACATGCTGGTGTCCTTTAGCAGCTGTTGATTAACACAATTATTTTTTATTTTGGCCACCCTTGAACTTTAATTATGAAATTACAGGTTGTTCAAAATGCTGCAGTTAGACTGCGTACTCTTCCAGGTGTTAAGTGATCACATTTCCATTGTACCTCATTTGCTCTGCTAGCATCCCATGTAGTAAACACCACTGTGGGTCAAACCAGTTGCACAGGATGTAAGACTGCAAAATCTAGCTTCCTGATTTTGTACTGCTTGCTATGTCGCTTTAGACTAATATTCCGTTTTTTAATATGAGCCCTGTGTTACTCAGTCTGAACACTGAGGTCTTTCTTTAAAAGGGAGCATGCATCCAGAGTAACCCCATATTTCTGTCCTTTTTTATCCACTCATAATCTTGCATTGAGAGTAAAATTCCATCTGGCAAACAGAGCTAGATGCACCTCCAATCAATGCTGCTTCTCATTTTACCAAAGGGATGAATAATGGAGGAATAATAAGCAGGCCACTACAGCCCTCTATTGAAAATTACTCTGTAATGCGAGAAGGGAAGGTAGGAAACTGAGTGAAGCCCCAGGGGTTGGGAATAAATCTGGAAATTTTATGGGAGTAAAGGAGGAGTTTGAGGGTACGTCTACATGAGATGTTTACTGCAGAGTAGACTAATTAGCTCTTCAGTAAACATTGTGCATCTACACGTGCAGCCCTATTAGGCTGTATGAAACTAATTAACTCTTTAGCGGGGTAGTACTTGTAAATACAAGTACTATCCTGCTATGGAGTTTTTTACTTGGCAGCACTGCACACATCATAGGTGATGCATAGGGGAGGCACAGGGGGGGCACGTACCCTTCCTGAAATTTGCTGCCGCCACTGTCTGCATCGCCACCTGCATTGTCATCTGTGGGCAGTCGCCACTCACCCCCCCCTCCTCACTACCGACACTACTGTGGTTGCCTGCGGGCAGTCCCTGCTTGGCCCACCCTAGCCGTTGGCATCACCACAGCCACCTGTGGGTGGTCCCCGCTTGGCATGCCCTTGCTGTTGACGTCAGCGTGGCCATCTGCAGGCGGTCCCTGCTCGCTGCCGCCAACATCACTGCCGCCACCTGTGGGCAGTTTCCATGCCCCCCCAGCCTCAGGAGGCATGAGTTGTTCATGGCATACATAGACACTGACATGGCTGGATGGGGCACAATGGTGCTTCAGTGCATTGGCTGCCTACTGGTTAGCCCCACACTGGAGCAACCACGTGCCCCAGTCAGCCCCTCTGCAGCAAGTTGGGCTGGATTGAAAAAGCTCCGGGCTGGCAGGCTAATCCCCTGGGCAGCTGGGGCTGCTCTGACCCAGAAAAATGTGTTGTGGTCCTGGGTGCATGTGTAAATGCGGTGCCCAGGAGCAATAAACTCTGGTGTGATAAGTGCCAGAGTTTATTGCTTTGCCTTAATAGCAGGTGTAGATGAGACTTGAGTTTACTTCTGTCACCCCAAGTGGGTAAGTTCTACCCTTGGACTTACATTTACTAGAAGTAGCCAGGGTTTTGCAAAATTTTGTCAGATAGATTTTGCCACACCATATCCAGAAGTAGCATGGATCTAGGTTCTAATGTATTGAAGTTCCCAAAGTCTGAGTTAAGGAGGGGAAGAAGCATTCGGACAAATCTATTCCAGTTTTGGTACATTTCCACTGCCTAGTCACAAAAGTTATGATTTTCCTGCTCTGACTTTCAAACTGTACTAAAACAAAAAGATTTGTGCCATTTCACTTTTCTCTTAAATCAGTTTACACATTTCTTCTTATACCCTAGGTTCAGTAAAACTTAAGCATATGTTTAATGAATTTGAAATTAATGGAGCTACTGAGATGCTTCAAGGCAAGCATATATTTAAGGCCTTTGTTGAACCTCAGATGTTATAACCCATGTTGTTTGTTTCAGTGACAATATGAACTGTTATGATAAGGGGGCACAGCTGGCATCTGGGTTCAGAGTAAGGTCTGGTTCCTTGGTTTTTTTGCTACAGTTTGTGTTTCCTCAAGTGCTAGGACTTCAATATGACTGATACTTCTGCAGCTTCCTTCTTGTAGTGATACAAGCACCAGTCACAGCCTGCTTCCAAACATCCATGCTGTTCTTAGTGAAGTCCCACCTATTCCATAGATACAGGATGAAGGGTGTATTCCCTTGAAAGATGTGACTCTTAAATAAACTTAGGGGTCTTAGCAGATAATGGAGCTGAGTGGAAAATACTGTTGTCACTGTATAGTGCCTGGTTTCTGCAGAAAATTTGGTTTTGCAGTAAAAAATCATAACCT
Organism: Alligator sinensis; assembly: GCF_000455745.1. Lineage (NCBI taxonomy): Eukaryota > Metazoa > Chordata > Crocodylia > Alligatoridae > Alligator > Alligator sinensis. The sequence goes on from NW_005843025.1 coordinate 230,880, forward strand.
GCAATATTTTGATGCCAAGCTGAAAAAGCTCTTCTCAGAAATATGGCTATACATTTCCTTGGAAAGTGTAGTTTGGTACTTAATGCTCCCATGCTCCTGTGCAGGGGATGTGGTGAGGCAGTTATATCTCCCTTTCACTGTTGCTGTCTTTGGCTGAGTCTAGCACCCTGTGTAGCCTCTCCTTGCAGCTGGAGTCCCTAGGCCAGTGGGGGACATCAGAGCAGGAGTGGGGCTGGATAGGAAGCAGGCACAGAAAAAGGGAATGTACTACTTGTGCCACTCTCCCCGGCTGACCCAGACATGATGTGGGAACATCAGAGCTTCTCTTATGCAGTTCTGGCCACAAGTTATGGTTCCACAAAGTGGCAGGGTCAGCAGGGAATGGGAGCAGCAGTGTGTGGCACCTGCTCCCTTGCGACCCCCACTCCCCCATGGCCCAAGGGTAGCCCCAGAGCTTCTCTTGCCCTCCTTCAGCCAGAGTGCAGGAATCAGCTGCCTGATGCGCTGGGCTCAGCTGGGGACAGCTGCAGTGGTTGGGGTAGGGAGCACTTTCTTCCTTCCAGCATCTACTTCTGGTCCATGGGGGACACTGGTGGTGGTGGGGGTGAAAATGGTGCAGGTGCAGGAAGGAGGGGATGGGACCTACCCATTCCCATTGCTGTCCCTGGCCACACCCAGCACCCCATAGCTTCCTCCCTCTGCTGATCAGGTCCAATGAGGTGAAAGAGGTGGCTCTGGGGCTTTACCAGGTGCTCAGATCAGCTGGGAACAGTGGTGTTGGGGGGGCAGGTACCCCCTTCCTACACTTGCTCCCTGCCCTGCCCCCCAGTGTCTCTCTTTGACTGAGAGGCTCCACCATGCTCCATTCCCATCCCTTACGAGGGTCTGAAGGGCAGTGTGCCATGACCCCCTTTACTATATCCAGATCAGCCCCTAATCTTGTATAGGACAGGCTCCATAGCCAGATTACATCTCTTATGCTGCATCATAGATGCATTTTCTGCCCCTCTTTGTGTCAGGAGGTGACAATCTCATCTCCATAGTGTATCATTGTAAATTAAGTTGCTCTGTTTTATCACGGTAGTACCTGAGAACATAGACAAGGGGCAACAGAACTATAACTTCCATGAGATAGAAAGGCAGCATGCCTGAACTGAATATTTTCTTTTTTGGACGTTCATTTAAAAAAGAACTGCAGCAAGCAGAAAAAAATAATCTGGTAAAAATCTCCTAATTTTCTGCTGAAAACACTAGTGAGATGCCAGCAACTAAAAATGGAAACATAAGCCTTGCATATACAAACAGAGGAGGGTCAAGTAAGACTGGAGAGGACAGATGATATCCGTATATGGCATTGTTGAAAACATTAGTAAAATTATGTTTTTTGTTCTGGTGTCCACACTTTAAAATAGATGATGGAAACTTGGAAAGTTTCAAGAAAAGAGGGAAACTCGGAAAATTAGCCTTTCAGTGACAGACATAAGGAGGCAAGCAAGCTACTTAGTTTATCAAAGAAAAAACTTAGAGGTTATTTTATCATATCTATAAGGCTCTCCCAAGAATGGAGGCACCTGATCTTAAAGAACTCTTCAATTTAAGAGACAATGTAAGAACAAGATTTAATGACTGGAGGTGGAAACTAGACAAGTTCAATCTGGAAATGCCTTTACATTTTTAACAGTAAAGGCAATTCGGCATTGGAACAACTTGCAAGGGATGTAGTAAACTCCATATTATTTGAAGTCCTTAATTAAAAATTGAGTCCCTTTCTAAAAGAGGTGTTCTGTCTCAATCAGGAATTATGTCATCTGTTAAGCAGGATTTTACACTTGATAATTATAGCAGTTTTTTCTAATTTAAAATATATTAATCTAACATTATTTTTAATTAGTCCAGTCTCTCTCCCTCGCAACATCTTTCCTGAAATAGTTCAAATGTTAACCTGATCATTTGAGACATCATAGGGGGATTATTCATAATTATGGATCAGGATGTTGTCTTTAGGCAAGGAAAGTGATTTCCCTGCTTTATTTAAATGAATATGAGCACTAATTAATATAAATAATAAGAAACATTATCCAGATACAAAATTCCCATTTGGGACTAGAAAAAGAAAGAGGTGGTGTTGCAATGGCTCTGGAATACTTAAAATTAGATCCAAAGAAAACCTAGATTAGTTAAAAATAATACCATTACCTGTTTTGCAAAAAGGTACAGGAGCTCCTATTGCCATGGCCCAAGCACAAATTCTGTGGTTTAAACTGTGTGAAAAGAAACTTATTTGTGTTACATGTACAGCATAAACCATGAAGAAAGATGACTAATTTAATGGGATAATCATGGCAAAAATGACAATTTTTACAGTTTATCACATCTAACAGAAACAAATATAAACATCTCAATAAAGTCATTTATCATGTTCAACATGATATTTACAATAGAGGAGCTATGTGCTATTTTTATAAAATAATAGATTCATAGATGTTAGGGTCGGAAGGGACCTCAATAGATCATCGAGTCCAACCCCCTGCACAGGCAGGAAAGAGCGCTGGGTCTAGATGACCCCAGCTAGATGCTTATGCTAATGTGCTATTTTTATAAAATAAATACAAATAATACATGTAAATGTCACTCTATGAACCAGATATGTAGGAAGCATCATGACATATGAACATTGAAGACCTCACAGATATTTCTGGAAGTGGGTTGAAGAAGTGAGAGACCATTGGAAAAGAACCTGGATTTGACCAATTTCTTATGAAATGCATTAAAAATAACATTTTCATTGTAGTCTTAGAATTCTGTGACTGTTGTGCTTTTAGATTTACATTGAGAGTAATAGTAACAGGGCTATATACTCAAGCAGTAGGGGGGAGATGTGCTATTCAACTTAATTTATACTAAGGATTTTACTTTTCATATTGAACTGTGGAAATAAAAATCCAATGCACAGTGGGATATTAGCCAGAGAGTCACATTGCTAGAATTAACTGTGTTCAGTTTGGAGGCTGAAGTCTGCTAAACAATCCTAACATATTAAGAACACATGAACACTAGACTGGAAAAGACCTTCTGTGACATTGTTTCTAGTTCGCTGCTATTGGAGGCAATCACATTATGGAATCATCTCAGTAAATTGATCCAGTTTCATCTTAAAAACTGCATTTTTTGCACCCAATACTCCACTTGGAAGAATGTTTCTCACAACCCTTGATTGGTCTGAACCAAGAGTTTTAGAGTTTTGCATTTTTTTTTGTCTCAGACCAACAGGGCTACAAATACACCCCTCACAACTCTTTTGTTCTTGTACCAACATTAGTCTCTAGCTTAAATAATTATTTTCCCTACCTTGTATTCACTTCAGTGATCCATTTACAAAGAACAATCTTATCTTCTCTCAACTTTTGTTCCACTAATCTAAACAAATAAAGTACTTTTGGTCCTCTCTCAGAAGATAAGTTATTCAAGTCCTGGTATCATCTCTGAACCAAGAGTTCTAGAGTTTTGCATTTCTTTTTTGTCTCAGACCAACATGGCTACCAAATACATCCTTGATCATCGTAGTAGCACTTCTCAGCACTTGCACCAGTTAGAATTATTTGTTTTGAATATCGGTGACCTGAACCATATAGAGCATCCCAATGATGTATCACTGGAGCTTTGTGCAATGGAATTAATACTTTCCCCATCTCTATATTTCCTTCAAACATCAGAGAATTTCATGTCGTTTTCAAGATATCATCACTTTGGTTATCGTGCGACTGATTATATACCCAGTTTCTTCTCTTTCTCTGCTATGTCTAACTGACAAGCCCCCAGTTTGTATGTAAAAGAAATTCTTGTCATTAGTCCCTAAGTGCATGACTTTGTACTTAGTACTAATGAATTTCATCACATTTCTAATACAGTACACCCTCATAAATCTGGATATAAAATATCCAGAATTATCAAAAATCCAGCACTTTTTAAAACTATACTCTGTCAAGGAGTAGCAGCGGCTGAACTGGCCGTCGCTACCTGCCTGTCCTCCCCCCGCCCATCCCCGCTGCTCCAGGAGGGGCCGCCACTCTGGTTTAAAAAATCCATAATTCTCACATTTCCTGCAGGTGCTCAGTCCCGAGCATGCTGGATTCATGAGGTTATACTGTACTCTAGTCCTCAGTCATGAAACTTTTATGATATTCTGCTCTTTCTTTGCATTTAAGATGCATACCATCATCGCCTAAATTACTTAATACATGACTACTTTTTATGCCAAAAATTCATTCATTAATGAAAATAATATATAAGACCAGTCCCAAGTTTGACCTTTAAAGAACTTGTCTAGTAACATCTTTCCACCCCTGTATTTCCCCTTTCAACATTACCTGTTTTCTCTTTACTGTTGTTTAAATTTATCTCCATCTACTCTAACAATTTTCCAAAGGGCACCACATCAAGTCATTTATTGAAGTCCAGTTACATCGGTTCTTTTATGTTTCCTTTGTTCTATTGATATGAGATATGATGAATCACCGTTCCACCTAGAATGAGCTGTCTTACAGACAGACAGTCATTGGCTGCTATGTTAGAGGAAGCCCACATCAACACAACCTCCAGACCAGAAAAAAAGTCATAGATTTAATAGATTTCATAGACTTTAGGGGCTGGAAGGGACCTTGCGAGATCATCGAGTCCAGCCCCCTTACCATAGGCAGGAAATCTACTGGGGTTAAATGATCCCAGCAAGATAAGCACGATGTCCTTCAGGACTCTCAGGTACATTCCATCCAGGCCTGCGGATTTATGGATGTCGAACCTCTTGAGGTGTTCCCTTACTTGATCTATGTCAAATGTGGGCCTATCTCCTGCACCCTGGATGCTTTGCATCCTGTACAACAGGGTGTCCCCATGGGCAGGTGGAAGACCGATGCAAAGTAATCATTTAGAAAATTGGCCTTTTCCTGAGTGTTAGATGTTAGCTGCCTGATTTGATTTAGCAGGGGTCCAATGTTGCCAAAAGCTCCCTATTGAGCCAAGGGGGTTTCCCATTCTCCTGACTGCATTTCCTGTGGATGGAATGGACTTTCCTTGTGCTTTGAGGATTGTGTCCTTAAGAAACAACCATTTTTCATGGACTCCCCTTTCTGAGGGGACATAATCTCTTAGTGCCTGACTGACGAGTCTCCAGAGTTTGTGAAAGTCAGCCTTCCCAAAGTTGAGGATTTCTATTTTACTGAGATATTTGCCCAGACTGCATTGGACAGAGAAAGTGATCAGTTCATGGTTGCTCTCAGCAAACTTCCCCTTGATCCTCAGATTACTCACCAGATCATCCCTTTTGGCCAGAACCAGATCCAGCACTACCTCTCCCCTAGTTGGCCCATAGATCTCTTGCATTAGGTAGAGCTCATCAATGCAAGTGAGAAAGCTATGCAACTGGTCAGATTTGGTCATGTGCTCTTCCCATGAGATGTCTGGGAGGTTGAAGTCACCCATGACAACCATGAATCAGGAGCTTGCAGCCTCAGTCAGTTCTCTTCTGAATTCAAGATCCAGCTTTTCCTCTTGTTTAGGAGGTCTGTAAGAGACTCCTACAGTTATATCCCCTTCCCCATTCTCTCCCCATATTTTAACCCAGAGGGTCTCAAGATGCCCTCCTTGGTTGCTAAACTTGGTTTGAAGGGAAGTGTACTGCTCTTTCATGTAGAGAACTATGCCCCCACCCCTCTTCCCAACATGGTCTCTCCTGTACAAGGTATAGCCTTCTATACCTAAGGACCAGTCATAGGTGGAGTCCCACCAGGTCTCCATTATCCCTACTAGATCATAATCTTAGTTGCTCATAAGAAGGGCCAATTCCTCTTGCTTGTTTCCCAAACTCCTGGCATTTGTGTACAGGCAGCTGAGCCTGCTATGGGAAGCCCTGGGCTTCCCTGCATGCTGGGACGTGACCTTTCCTTGGGCTGTCATCGGAGTAGATTCCCTTGGGCTACCTAATGTGTTAATACTATGGTTAATGTGACTGGGCTTGACTTATTAGTTGAAGCCCGTTCTCCAGAGATCCTAGTTTAAAGCCCTGTCAAGTAGGTCAGCCATTCTGGCTGAGAAAAGCTTCTTCCTTTTCAGGGTGAGGTGGAGGCCATCCCTTCCCAGCAAGCTGCTGCCCCTCTCCCTGAAGTGTGGACCATGGTCAAAGAAGTTGAACTCCTCGTAATGGCACTATTACCAGAGTCTTCTGTTAACCTCTTTGATGCACCTTTCCCTCTGATGCCCGTGACCCATGATCAGGAGGATTGAGGAAAAACTACCTGTGTCCACAGACCCTTGATCCCAGCCCCCAGTGGTGAACTGTCAACGCAACATGTCTTTTGCTAAGCTTGTAAATTGCCCTGATCCCAGCACCTTCTTAACTTTGGCCCCACTCTTTACCTTGTTCCCATTGCTCCCAGCATCCAGATCTGACTTCTGACCTTTGGTTTGCTCCTGGCTATAACTCTTACCTGCTAATTCTGGTGTGATTTGTGGCTCCTGACTCTGGCTTCGTGACCCTACCCTGATTCATGGCTCTTGACTCACAGCATCCTGATTCTGGCTCTGACATGGGCTTGTTCTTGATCACTACTTCAGTTCCATGATCCTATCTCTTTATGACCTGGACTCTAGCTTAGCCATGGAACCCAGTCATGGATCCTGTCCTGACTCCTGATTCTAGGCTGAGGTTCCTGACCCTGAATCTGCCCACTTGACCTGGTTACCCATGTTGCAGTCATTAACATCTGATTGAGGACCTGGTTCACATGTTCTCTCTTCTTAAATATATGTACCATATTTGCTATTCTCCAATCATACATTAGCAATCCCAGTGTGATGGATTTCTTAAAAATACTTACAACTGGACTTGAAATTTTCATGTGCCTGTTCTTTCACACTTGTGGGATAGAGACCATCTTCTCCCCCAGACTTAGGTGTATTGAACTCTTTTGAGTTTTACTTCTACCTTGGTTGTGGCAATGTTTATTTCCATATCTACATTCGTGTTAGCCCCTGCTTTTGCTCCCATGTTCAACCTCATCATTCATGCTTAAAAATGAGACAAAATGTTTATTTATTTTTTGGATTTTAGCTAGATTATTTTTAAGCTCTTACTGGCCCTACTTCTTTCTTTGTTTTCTTTCTGATGGTGTGGCTGAAAACCTCTCTGACATTTTTTTTGTTAGTATCCTTCACAAAGTCTAACTCAGCTTGATTTTTACCAGCTTCCTACTCTTTTTGATGTTGAACTGATCAGTATTTTTCCCCATTACTTATATATTTTGTTTGTTCTGCTTATTTCAGGTCAGATTTGATTTATTCATTCAGTCAGATTTGATGTGCTCCCATGCAAATTTTTAATCCTTGATTGAGAGGGGAATTCTGATTTAGGGTTGAAACCAGCTGAAGTAGAACCTCTTCCCAAAGTAATTTTGTCTCATATAGACTTTTTTTTAAATCCATGCTGCCAATCCTTATTTTCTTACCAAACCAGTCTACCAAATCATTAGTGTGCAATATTGCCCCAACATCATTATCCTTATTTCTATCTTTGCTAAACAGCACATGTGCTTCATTAGCTGTGTTCTAGTCATAATTGCTTTTTATCATTATCCCATAACAGTTAAATATGCTACACCAGCAGTTCAAGTTCCTTCATCTTGCTGCCCAGACTCCTGATATTAGCATAGAAGCATTCAGTTGTTTCTTATTGACTACAATCAATTCCATAGCCAGTTCAGACATGGACCTTTTACTAACTGTAGCACTTGTTGACTACTTTTCTCATTAACACTTTCTTTCTCCTTGATACTCATCCCTTTACTCATTTTCCCCCAGTTTATCTGATCTGCCTTTTTCTTTGTACTAAAACCAGGCACAGAAATTAAAATTCTCCCAACTGTCTCCTCATCCAGTTTAACCTGCTGCAAAGTGCAGGCTGAAAATTCTTACCCAGTAATTTCTACATCAGATCTATACTGTCAGTTAGTATTACAGAATCTTTTTTAGGAAAACATCTTTTCTTAGTGTAAAGATTGCAAGGGCAGAAATCTTTTTAAATGTCTGCACCCAAATGGCAGTATTCCAGCTTCAAAAGTGGCACTTCAGTGTAACCCAGGTGTACTGGAGTGTGTACCCCACTTTCCAATAGAAGGGAGTGGACAGCAGTGTGTACCTCCTGGAGATGGAAACTTCAGCTTGCTTGCAGCTTCCCCTTCTCCGGTGTTTCTATAGAGGAAGACCGGGACACAATATCTTAACTATATACATGGTTTATTCCAGTACAGAGTAGAAGGGGAGGGGATAGAATAAACTGGATGGGTGATAAAGATAAATATTTACATATAGCGCATTCAAGTCAACAAATAACAGAACAGGTAAGTATAGCAGTCCCCAAGAGCCACAAGAGGAACCTCACTCACGGATCCTCCGAGGGTAAGTATGTCCCAGCAATTGATGGATAAGGACCCCCAAATGTAAAGCACAATAAACAGTTAATAAACTCTCCAGAATAGAAAACACAACAAGCAATTAATAAACACTCCAAAATATAAGACACAGCAAGCAATTAATAAACACTGTCACGGCGGGGTCCTCGCGGAGGGCCGTGTGCTCCTTAAGGTCCCTCGCTCCGTGTCAGGCCGGCCCAAGGCACCCTCTAATTCTCGCCCGCCACGTCTTGATGGAATATATATATATAATTGGGAGGCTGCCTATGACTCCCTGGGCACGGCTACTCAGGACCTCTGTCCCCGCAGTTCTCCCGGACTCCTATGGTCACCCGGTATAGTGGGTGCTCCCCAAGCACCCTAGCCTTATGGGCTATGCGTGGCTCCTACCAGCCCCTGATACCACGCCCCAAGCCTC
>NW_005843025.1:240750-263779 GCF_000455745.1 Alligator sinensis
CTGGCCGGTTCTCCCCTCTAGGAGCAGAGCACCGGGGTGCTCTGCGACACACTCCAAAATGTAAGGTGTAGTAATCCCAAATACCTGCCTCCTCTAGAGGAGTCTCTCTCTCTCTAGCCTAAACCCCGTCTGATGGAGCTATCCACTGTGTCCCTCCCCAGTGGGAAACCCCTTGTCCAAGAACTCATGCTTCCCGGCTTGTAGGGGTCCAGCAAGTGTTCCCAGTGTTTTGTCCCTAGCTAGGCAAGCGGCTCCTGCAGTGGGTGCTCTGTCTCAGTCCCCGTGTGGAGTGTATGGCTCGTTCACATGCCCAGATGGCTTGGCTTTCTCAGAATTATGTGGGCCTGGGCCTCCTCATGCGTGCCCAGGGTCGGGGCTCCAGTGCAGGCCCACCGTGCTGCAGAGTCTGCACTGCCCATGGGCCCTCACGCCTGGCAGCAGAGAATGGGGCCCAAACCAGCCCTTGCTCCCACCAAGAGCCCTTGGCCCAACAATGACTCACCATGCAGAGGCATCTGCACTGGTGCCAGCCTCATGCCAGGGTTTCATAGTTTCATGGTTTCATAGTTGGTAGGGTCGGAAGGGACCTGAGCAGATCATCAAGTCCAACCCCCTGCCATGGCAGGAAAAAGTATTGGAGTCAAACGACCCCAGCAAGGTGTTCGTCTAACCCCAGGGTAGGAGCCAGCGCCACTTCACTTGGAAGTTGGTTCCAGGTCCTAGCTGCCCTGACTGTGACGTAGCGCCTCCTGATGTCTAGTCTGAATCTACTCTCTGCCAGCTTGTGACCGCTATTTCTTGTCACTCCTGATAGTGCTCAGGGGAACAGGGACTCCCCCAATGCCTGCTGGTTCCCTCTGACTAGTTTGTAACAGGCCACTAGATCCCCCCTCAGCCTTCTCTTGTGGAGGCTGAACAGATTCAGGTCCCTTAGCCTCTCCTTGTAGGGCCTGTCCTGCTTTCCCCTGATCATGTGAGTGACTCTCCTCTGGACCCTCTCCATGTTGTCCACATCCCTCCTGAAGTGCGGTGCCCAGAACTGGATGCAGTAGTCCAACTGTGGCCTGACTATTACCCCATAGAGGGGGAGGATCACCTCCTTGGACCTGCTCGAGATACATCTGTAGATGCATGACAAGGTATGGTTGACCTTCCTGACCGCGTCCCCACACTATTGGCCCATGTTCATTTTGGCATCAATAATGACTCCAAGATCCTTTTCTGCCTCTGCACTGACAAGGGAGTTCCCCAGCCTGTAGGTATGCTGCTGGTTCTTCCCCCCAGGTGCAGCACCTTGCACTTGTCAGTGTTGAAACCCATCCTGTTCTCATCCGCCCAAACCTGTAACCTGTCTAGGTCCGAGTGCGGTCTATTCCTCCCTTCTAGTGTGCCCACTTCCCTCCACATCTTAGTGTTGTCAGCAAATTTGAACAGGGTGCTTTTTAACCCCTTGTCCAAGTCACTGATGAAGATGTTGAACAGCGCAGGTCCGAGGACCGAGCCATGGGGGGACCCCACTGCCCACATCTCTCCAGGTCAAAAATGACCCATCCACCACCACTCTCTGGGTGCAGCCCTCCAGCCAGTTAGCGACCCATTTGACTATGTAGGTGTTGATGCCACAGTCCCCTAGTTTTTTAATGAGAATGGGGTGAGAGACAGTGTTGAAGGCCTTCCTGAAGTCCAGAAAGACTACATTCACTGCTACCCCTGCATCTAAGGATTTTGTGACCTGGCCATAGAAGGCCACCATCTTGGTCTGACAGGACCTGCCTCTAATGAACCCATGTTGGTTGCCCCTAAGCTTAACCTCCTCTGCTGGCCCCTCGTGGACATGCGCCAGGATAATTCTCTCAAAAAGCTTACTCAGGATCGAGGTAAGACTAACTGGCCTATAGTTTCCTGGGTCCTCCTTCCTCCCTTTTTTGAAAATGGGAACCACATTGGCCCTTTTCCAGTCATCTGGCACCACACCAGAGCACCGTGAATGCTCGTAAAACTGTGCCAGGGGTCCCGCAATGACCTCTGCTAATTCCCTCAGCACTCTGGGGTGGAGATCATCAGGACCAGATGATTTAAATACGTCCAGTCCCTCCAGAAGTTCCCTGACTAGATTCTCACTGACCCTAGGCCTGAGTGCGTCTCCTCTGGGGCCTGAGGGGGTCCCAGTGGGTGGGCTGATCTGGTCCCTGCTCAGGAAAATGGAGGCAAAGAAATTGTTAAATAGGTTAGCTTTGTTGTCTGGTGTGATGACCAGATTTCTTAGCGTGTCTTGCAGGGGCCTCATGTTACCTGGCACCTTCTTTTTGCCCCCTTTGTATTTAAAAAAGGACTTCTTGTTGTCCTTGATGTGGGTAGCTAGTCCCAGTTCCAGTCCCAGTGGAGACCCGAGCCACCTCAAGTGGCTCTCAAGGTACTCTTGGATCCTTCATGCAGTGATGCCTGTACCAGCTTGCCATGCTCTCATGTGGCGAGGGGTTGGGGATGTGGCCACCTGCCACTCCTGTCTGACAGTGGAGACTTTGGGCTCTTCAGGGCAACTGGAAGCACCCCCTGGGTACCTCTTCCCCAGCTCTTCCTCAGCCCTGGCTTCTTTCTTCTCCATCCCTCATTGTCTCCCCTGTGTGCTGTGCACGCAGATCCTTATATACCTTTTTGGGGCTCTGCCCCAAGATTGAAGACTGGCCAATTGGGGGGAGGTGAAGCGCAGTCTTCAATTAGGTCTGCTCCTTGTCTCGATGTAGGGGCAGGGTGGACTCCTCCCAAGGCTCCTCCCCTGCTGGTCTATGTTTGGTGGGTTTGCCCCACTAAGCACTTTGGCAATTCTCTAAGCCCAAGGAACCGGGCGAAGATAGGCAAGCCCACCGTATAAGCAGAGTTTGTGATTCTATTTTAATCTATTCAATTTTATTCAATTCGATTTGATTCACCTGTGATTCTAAAAGTGTTCTCATGGCTGTTGAGCATACACAGTAAGCCAGACAGGTATGTTCCTGAGCATAAATCCTGAAAAAATATGAAGAATCTCCCACAGGTTAGCCTTTAACTGAGTGGTTAGTACACTCACTGAGAAAGAGAAAACCTCTAGATTTTAGGACCCCTCACAGAGAAGTTGAACTAGAATCTCTTTGATTGACTAGGATAGTGCTCTAACCATCTGGCCACAGATCAGGCATTCGCCAGGGCCCTCTCCAGCCTTCTTTTTGCATCTAAATCATTGCATCTTGCCTTTAATAATAATTGGATAAAATGCATGGGGAACAACAAACATTTTTCTGCACATTAGGAGCAACAGCCTCAGCTAAAACTGAGGCCTACTCCCTTCCAAGGCACAGTCCATCTTATTGAGCCAAACACCTTCTAGCTTGCACTCTTCTTCCTGGTTCCAAGTGTCTCTCTCTCCTGACAACCTAGGTTACCAGCTTCAGGAGAACTGCAGAAATAGCTGTGTAATGCTTGACTTAGGTTGTAGTGGCTTTAGCACTGTAGTCAAGGCGCACAGTTTCAAACCAATGCTCCAGAAGTAGTGCAAGGATTTGGGTGAAAGAATGCCCCATTCTGTTCCTAGGCTAAAACATAGGAGGGCTCTCATCCCCCTAAATTTCTTGCCAGGTAGAATTTTGTAATGTGTGCATGTCTGTCTGGTCTGTGTAAGCTTAGTGCACATGGTCAGTAGCTGTGTGGATGCTTACTACACACATAATGGAATTGCAAACTGTGTGGCACTTTTGGCCACTTGGGTGTGTAAAGTGAGATCGAATTTTGTCCCACTTAGGCTTGTCAAGTAAAATAGAATTCTGCTCCAAGTGACTTTACATTGCACTTACTGATTAATACAAATGGACCAATCAATTTACATAGTTAACTCATGCTGTGAGGGTTGTAGACTAGGAATCACGTAATATAAATGGCAAATTCATTTCAGCGGTAGCTTCACATTTTCCAGGGTTTAAAAGTGGGGCACAAAGTGGGAGAACGACTCAAAATAAGGAGCACAAAATGATGATTTATACAGAAAATGTAAATGCTGGGGATTCCTTCCTCTAGTTCAAATAATTCTTGCTGTAACCACAGTTCTGTTATTATTTATTTCCATTGTACATCATTTTCAACAACCTAGAAATGAGAAGATTTCAGAGGTTTCAGAGACATTAGGGCTGGAAGGGACCTCATGAGATCATCGGGTCCAACCCCCTGCCCAAGGGGCAGGAAGTCAGCTGCAGTCAGATATCCTCAGCAAGATAAGCATCCAAATGTTTTTTAAAGGTATCCAGAGTAGGTGCTTGCACCACTTCTGGGGGGAGTCTATTCCAGGCTCTGGAGCCTCAGACAGTAAAGCTTTTCCTTATGTCCAATCTAAAACGGTCTTGCAGGAGTTTGTGACTGTTAGACCTTGTCTTCCCTTGGGGTGTCCTGGTGTACAGATGTTCTCCCAGTTCCTGATGCACACCCCTTATAAACTTACAGATTGCCACCAAGTCACCCCAGAGCCTGTGCTTCTCCAGGCTGAAGAGTCCCATAGCTCTCAGCCTCTCCTCATAAGGCCTGCTCTCTTGACCTCTAATCACACATGCAGCTCTCCTCTGGACTCTGTCAAGCTTCTCCATGTCCTTTCTAAAGCACAGAGCTCAGAATTGGATGCAGTATTCTAGCTGTGACCTCACCAAGGTCGAGTAAAGAGGGAGGATAATTTATTGGGCCTTGCTTGAGATGCATTGGTAGATGCAAATCAGAGTTTTATTTGCCTTGCCAGCTGCAGCATCATATTGGTGGCTTATGTTCATCTTGTGGTCAGTCATGACCCCTACGTCTCTTTCAGTCATGGTGCTAGTGAGTGTAACACTGCTGAGCCTATAAATATGATGTGGGTTTTTTTCTCCTGAGGTGGAGCACCTTGCATTTCTCTGTGTTGATTGTCATCAGGTTTTGATCTGTCCACCTTGCAAGCCTGTCCAGGTTGGCCTGATTTGCTAGCCTATCCTCTAGTCTAGTGTGACTGCACTTCTCCATAATTTAGCCAGTCTGCTTCTGACCCCTGAATCCAGATAATTTATGAATATATTAAAGGGTACTGGACCGAGTACTGAGCCCTGGGGGATGCCACTGGTCACTGTGCGCCATGTTGACTGGGTTCCATCCCTCTCTGGGTCCGACCACAGAGCCAGTTCCCCAGGTACTGGACCATAAGGTTGTCAAGGCTGCAGTTCCCCAATTTTACCATAAGGATATCATGGGAGACCAAGTCAAAGGCTTTTTTGAAATCTAAATATATGACATCAAACTCTTCTCTTTTGTCCAGGTGATGTGTCACCTGATCATACAAGGAAATGAGGTTGGTTAGGCAAGACCTACCCATAATAAAACCATGTTGGCTGTCTCTCAGAATGTTGCCTTCCATTTGCCTGTTGTTGATGCTTTCTTTGATGATTTTTTCCAAGATCTTTCCAGGGATTGAGGTCAAACTGATTGGGTTGTAGTTCCCTGGATCTTCCTTCCTTCCTTTCTTGAAAAGATAGGTACCGCATTGGCCCTTTTCCAATCTTCAGGAACCTCTCCTGAGCACCATGAGTTCTCAAATATCCTCGCCATTGGTCATGCTATGATGTCAGCCAACTCTTTAGCACTCTTGGGTGAATTTCATCTGGGCCAGCTGACTTGTGGATGTCCAGCCTCTCAAGCTGTTCTCTCACAAGATTTTCACTGGTTATAAGTATATGATGGCCCTTACCCTGGTAGCCCTGCGTCCTGTCAGGCAGGGTGATCCCCTGGGGCTGGTGGAAATCCAATGCAAAATAATCAATGAGGATATTAGCTTTCTCCTGGGTGTCAGTTTTCAGCTGCTCCATTTGGTTCAGGATGATACCAAAGATACCAAACCTGTGTCAAAGAGAATGACGTCTTAAGCTGTAATTTTGAACATTTGTACATTTTTACATACAAGATGTTTGCAAATTAAATGAAGAATTTCACTTATTATGTTACAGAAATTAACAAAAGTAGTGGTAGTTTTTCATCCACAATGTAAGTAGAGAAACCAAAAGCTGTTATGAAGAAGGATTTAATAGTCAAAGGACAGCATGAAAAGATAAAAACGAATTCTTGTCATGTAATTCCTTCTCTTGGATTATAAAAATACATAAACTCTTCTTTCATGTGAGTTTCCACTTTGTCTGAATCAGCAGTTCTTGCTCAAATTTTGTTCATGCTGTGAGTTGCCTGTTGAAGGTTTTACAAGCTGTTTTGGTCCATCTGGATATTTATGAAATTTTGTCTGCTTTGTTCATGATATCTTTAGACTTTAAGGCTGTTTCACTGGAATACATTACATGAGGTAAATCACATGGGATTCTTTCTGTGTTCCCAAGCGGCTGAAATGCTCCCATGTGATCAGGAGAATCAGTTTGGCTCAGCAGAAGTCATTCACATAGAGAATACTTTTTAATTAAGCTCTTTGCTTTATTTTGAAAAGTAAGCAAAATATGAATGAATTCAATTCTGACAGCATTTAGGAAACAAGGCAAAAAAACCCTCATACATTTCTGTTGTGCCAATTGATCTTAAGAACAGGAATAGAAAAATGAATGACTTTTTTTCCCCTAGTGAATTCATGCAATCCCGGGGTAAGGAGACTGAAATGGAGGAGAAGTGTCCTTAATGGAAATGTGATGAAATCATAAACTTTGTGCTATCTGGTGAAATGTTATGACTTGGGATAAATTCCTCTGCCTAAAAAGCATGATCAGACTAAAAATGGATTCCTAGAGCCATAGTACTGCTGTATCACAAGTTAGACACAATCTGGGGCAGATGAATCTGCAAATTTATGTGAATAGACATTAAGCCATAGACCTCACACCTTGCCAATGTATGTGCTGTGAGAGAATATTCCCATGTGAGCCTTTCTGTTGCCTGGGCCTAAACAAACTATCTGTAATAACCCTGATGGCTTCATACAACACTAAACAGCATGCAGATAGAATTTCCTTAATGAACAATGATCATTATTGTCTACAAACACTTGAGTATGTATTTGGCTTCTTAGATGCTTGTCAAAGATTAGTTCAGTGCAAGTACTGATACATATAATTCACCTGATTCTGGGACAAGTTGCTCACCTTTAACTCTCAATGAAAACAATGCAAATTATTATTTACTGCAGTTTTTATTCTAGTGTAATTTGGAGGTCCTGTATGAGCACACAGAGAGAGGTTGTTCCTGAAACTAAAGAATGTACGGATTAGATGGACAAGGAGGGGGACGAAAAGCAGAGATAGGTGAAATAACATGGGCAAGGTCAGCAGCAGACCTAGGAATACAACTCAAAATATCCAGTGCCCTGTTCTGTTTACCTAACTGATTCTCAAAGATGTAGCTTTTTACAGCCCTTATTTTGTTAAAAAAGCCACATGAAAGTCATTCCTGCATTAACACAGAATAGAAACAAGTCCGTTTCCCTACTGCTGTTGTTTCTTTCCAGCAAGTTTCTCAGATAGTAGTCTGGCTCAGCAATGCCAATTTCATTTAAAAGCATTTGTTTTCATATCCACAGTTGCCAAATGGTGAGAAGTGCTTCCTCCCCTCATGTGAACTTGAGGACTGAGCAAAATACATGCAGTTTTATTTTACATGGAAAAGTTTTTCCACAGCAGATTTACATGGCATCCTGCTGCATATGTTGCCACAATGATTCATTGTTATATATCTCATAGAACAAGTCTGAGGCTGTATCATGAAAGATCAGCCACCTTTCCAGCTTAAAAAAAAATAACAATCAAACAAGAAAAGAGAACTCTAAAGAAAAGATAATAAGTGCTATAAATACCTTGTTTCTAAATGGGTTATTTTTAACTATTCAGTTATATTACTGCAAATAGCAGAGTTATTCATCCTTTTTCCTGCAGTATACAACTTGTAATAATCTTCGGTCATTGTAGCTTTATATTGTAACAGACCAGTTTACACATATTTTGCCATCTCCATGGCATGGGTTTTGCACATCAGTGCATTGGGTTAAATAGATATGTGTGATGAGATCTAAATATCTATCCGGGCAATATTTGGCTGTTCCCACCCAAAGAGTCCATTTTTTTGGCAGCACCAGTACCTTTGTGTCCATGATCAATGAGCAATCAACAAGGTGTCAGGACAAAATCCATACTTGGTTTAACTATACAGTAGAATTTGGAAAGCACTTCAGGTGCACAATCTCTGATGGCCTGGCACTTCTTAGAGGAAGCAACACTCAACCAGTGATGCTTTCTTTTCAAGAGCTTCCTCTTGTGAGCAGATATTCTTCTTGAATGGGAGTTCTGCATATTAACATTTCTGCACTGATACAGATCCACTCCCAAGTCCTTCAGTAGTTCTCAGAGATGTTGCATTCTTTTCTTTGTCTGACCATCAAAGTCTGCACAACAATAGCTGTTGCCCACCACTGAGTGTAACAGCTACAATGGGTAACATGTCTACCCTGTTATAGGGTGGAGGGATTCAAATAGATTTTGCACGACACTGGCACACATTACATTTATGATGCAACCAACTTGTTAATCTCACCATGCCATAAATTCAGATAAATGATGGCACCAGATAATGGCAAACCAACCACAGAAATGTGCCACATAACCTATTGATGTGGAATATATTTGTGGTTGGTTTGTATAGCACCATAAATTGAATGTGTGGCTTGCCCTATCATCCTTATGCAAACAATCAACTGGTTGTCAGCATCAGGACCTATAACTCATTTGGGACTACCTAGATTCAAAACTGACAATCATTGATTATTGGCATTGGACTGGGACAATCTCAGTCCAATGCTAGCAATGCACTTCAGTGTGGGCGAGTTGCAGGAACTGTGGGGCAAGGCACTTTGAAGTGATGGGTCATAGTGAACCCTGGTGCTTGCTGGAACCTGGCACTTCATGGTTCCTATTGTTGGCCCTGTCCCCAGGCTAGGGGTCACCCCAGTTTTGGGGTAACGCTTTGCCTGATTCCTGGGATTAGGCTGGCAGCAGCCCTATCCCATGCCACTATGGTACTACTGGCATGGTATTCCCATACCATATGGTACTATTTTAATTCCATTATTTTAACATGTGCCAGGGGCCAGAGTAACATAGAAAAAGGAGGAGCCATGTATATTAAATGAGAGATGAAATCTAAATAGGAAGGAAATGATGTATTAAGTGAAGTATTCACTTCTGGGAGTACTAACACTTATTTGAAACGTATATATTCCTAGAGTTTATAGTAGCCTTACTGTTGCATTTTCCCATCTATGTGTAACCCCCAGCTGAGCAAATAGATACTCATTTTACAGCTGCATTACTTGAGGGCAGCCTTCTTCTTGAGTCTGAAGCCATAAAAAGACTCAGAAAGCAAGACACATACAGAGACACTTTACTTGTTCTTCACCTACACCTCAGCTTTATTGGAGGATACAGTGCCATCTTTTTTAATGAAGGGCACAGGAAAAAGAATTAAGTTGATGACAGGGGTGTGGGGAATCTGTAAAAGGGGACTTGATGGGGGATAATGTAAAAAAGAAATAGTGCAAAGGCTGATACAATCTGAAGATATTGGCTTTAGTATAAGGTGCAACTGTTGAGAAGTTTTAAGCCCTGACAGCAGAAAGGAGAAAGATAGTAAATGGAGGCAAAGGAATGAAAATCTTACTTAACATTTTATGGACTATAAAATACAAATTAATCAAAATATATGAAAAATCATGTCTTACTGTAACAGAAAAAGATCTACTCTCTGTCTCTAAACTGCCTACATATTCCAGCCTATATAGTGATGAGTGTAATGTCACCAGGAGGGTGCATACAGGTTGTGACACTGAGCATAAACTAATGATAAGCTAGCTGGTGGCTTAAGAACATGTCTGGGCTTCATGGTAGCAGCAAAAAAAAAAATCCTCTCAAATAAGAAAAAAAGAATCAAAGAGGACCAATAGGCCTTCATTCTTTGTTCATAAGGGAGCATTCAGTATATACTTCTACTATTTATAAAATGATATACACTACCCAAAGATATCACATGCCATAAATATGACAATGATATCTATACATTTCAGCTCCATGTAATTTTTTCCTCCTCCTAATACAGCAGCAAAACAGAAGGATCAGCTTTCACAAACCATAAATGCTACATTTCCTCTAATGCATATCTGCATTGTGGCAATCTTGTTTGGATTTCACTTGCAGCGATGGAGGTTAAAGTTAGATACTAGGAAGAACTTTCTAACTACGATGGCACGTAAGAGCTGAAACTGATTAGGTGGAGATACTGAGGAATTTCTTTCATTGGAAGTGGAGGTTCACAGACGTTTTTCTGGGATGCTTTAGATCCTGCCTTGAGAAGGAGAATGAACTTGGTGGTTCCTTTTAGCCCCATTTTTTTCTGATTGTATCTATAACACCCTTTTGTCAGTGAAAAGCACCCCCAGTAAGCATATGCTTAAAAACCTATATATGTTGCATGCTTCTTAATGTGCTAAGCAGTGTCATTTTATGAATGCTAACATTGTGATAAACAGATCATGAGGATGAAGTTACTTCTAGTTAAAGTTATGTCTGCATGGAAGACAGGATAAAATGCAGTGTGTCTTCTGTAATGCTCTGCAGAATTAAGAAGAAGGTCCACCCACGCCTAATGGGTTACTGAGTTTAAGGCATTCTGGTTTCTTAACCAACAGCACACAAGGGAGTGATGTGATAGCCTTTAACTCCCTGGTCTGAATAAGCAAGTACCCGTTCACAGTTGTGTCAACTGGAGGTAGCCTTTGGCAAGAATCCAGAGCTGGACTCTTGCCTCTGGAGACATAGCAGGATGCTTTAACTGCTCTCTGCCACTGCTCCCTTCCATATAAAACTCTGCTTACTAAAAAGCCCACTGAAGCCACTGAGTGTCTTTCCATTGACTTTAGTGGACATTGTGCAGAGGCATGTCTGCTCTTGTCCCCCTCTGTAACTTAGGTTGTATACTAGACATCTTTTAAGCCCTAGAAAAAGCCATGAGTTCAGATACACCTCTCTGCTGTATATCCTGCTGGCTATCTCTAGGCATCTCTAGGCCCTCAATCACCCGTCAGAAATTCCTAATTCTCTCTGTAATCTGTACAGATTTTAGGCCTTGTGATGATTAAGTGGAAGAATCTGAGGGACACATTCAGCTTTTGCATTAATTTATAAGAGCTTCTAAAGATCAACTGATTATTTCTTTAAACAAAGAATGAAACAGTGTCTTTGTGGAAAGCTAGTTCTTAATAATTGAACTTAAATTTAAGTATTAAAGATAGAGAACATTGCCACACATACTTATTCAATTACTACAAAAGAGAGAACAGTAGTTGAAGAATCCTTAGCAACCAGAAAAAAATCTAAAGAATCCTTTGATCTTTTAGTTGTGATATTTTAGCTAAATAAAGAAATACTAATCTAATGAATTCTTTTGCACTTTTCGCTGTTCTCTCATTGACTAAAATAAAATGGAGACCTTAATTGGAATTTGAAAGTAATTTGCAGCTTGGGTCTAATAAATCTGATTGTACATAAATGTCCTGGTCAGATGGGGTGATGTAAAACTCAATTGTCTGTTTTGAAAGAAAATGGTTGGTCTCTATCTAAAGACTATAAGGCATTTGAACTAAACACGTTTCTTTCTGATTCTAATTTATTCTCTTTGTCTAAGTTTCCCCGTCTACGGATACAGACAGGATCTATTGCATACTACTGGAATTCATTAAATAAGTATAGAACACTGAAGTTTCCTTGATTCTTGTTATTTTCTTGGTATGGAATTGGTATGGCTTCTGGATGTACAGAACACATTGTCATTACTGTAGTCTAGCATCAAGCCACAGATGCTGCAACACTAGCTATATTTTACAGTTGCATACATGTATCTTAGGAGTCCTCTGCTGAATGACAGCTAGACAAATTAGACAAAACTTAAAATAGACAGGAGCCAAAGCTCCTACCATTTCTTAAAGATTGTGAACCTTCTGCAAGAAATTTAATTCCTAGAAACTGCAAGGACATGGAAACCATACAGGGAGTAAGAAGGAAACATTTCCTTTAGCTAGATGAATGTTAGTCAACCTCAGGATGGAAAGCTTGCTGTAAAAGACCTTATGTAAAGGCAAACATCTGGAGACTTCTGAGTTCCTGAATGGTTCATGGATTCTAGCTAACTGTAAATAACCATGAACAAAGAATATCTCAGTAGCCAATATTTTTCTCTGCTGGTATCAAATGAAATTCATTTGGTATCAGCTGGAGTTTTTATAGTGCTAATGGAAGTTATTTTCAGTTATCACGTCAGTCCATAAGTATACAAAGGCAGCAATTTTGCCAGTAATCTGGAGATCAGTTTGTATGTAGGGGGTATGCTTTAGACTGTTTCTGCAGTGCAAGCTTTTATCTTAATAAATGTGGTGAATCATAAATAAAAAAGGAATGATAAAAAAGAACATTCAACTAGGGCTAAGGTTGGGTTTGGAAACAATTCATAGAGTGAACATCTGATCTCCAAAACATTGGTGTTGTCCAGTAAGCCCTATCCTCAACAGGGAACAAATATACCTAAGAACTAAATCTGACGGATGCTTTGCCTTATAATAATTCTGCTGATATGTCTTTAAAGCCTGATGTGATATATAAGCTGGTAAAATTCTCTTGGGTTGAATGGCATACATGTAATCACATTTCTTTGTAATAAACTCATGTAATTTTAGCATACATCAGGCTGTCAAATGACAAAGTAGCCAAGAAATTGAGAAAGAATTTGCCTCTCCACAGGCTTTGATTAATTTTATTTTTTACAGAAATCACAATCTAAACAACAATGCCCCTATTTAATCATGGTATGTTGATTAGTGTTTCAGTTCATTTTGTCAAGGTCTCTAAGGGACAAATATGGAAATTATTCTGTGGAAAGTTCTCCATATCTTATATATCTTTAAAACCCTCCTTCTCTGGGATTTGAAATGGAACATTAGCAAACTGAAGTTTGTCTGGAACAGCACAATTGTAATGCTTGAAAGCTATACAGAACAATGTAATTGCTACATATATGTATATAGCCTTTGAGGAGAGCAGCAACAGGTCCTTAAAAGGCAATGTAGTCTGGCTTTGACCTTCCTTGAACCACTTAAAATGTTAGTCACTCTATTAAGAGCTAACTGTAATGACTGTAATAGATGAACTGATCTTTCTGTAATACTTACTGAATGCTGTGATACTAACTGTAATAGCTCAGTACTTACCCCTCAGATGCCTATAATGGAGAGGTGTCTCATCTAAGCATGGAATAAAGTGCAGTATTTTATGAATCAGGATGCCTATTATTAACTGTGCTAAATTTAACACCAAGGTTTCCAGACTGAACAGTTTACTGAGTGGTATTACTTATACTAATTATGCCATGACTACCTATGTATTTGTAAAATGGTTAACAAACCACTTGGCTATCCTATATTGTTATATGCTCTTTACAATATTTTTACCTTAAGATTTAGTGCTGTTTGTTCTTTTTTAAAAACCAGGCTATTTATAAGAAACAATTTCTAATTGTTTAGGGAAAAAGCCAGAATGGTTCATATTCATCATCTTTGTAGTACTGAACTGTCTGATTACGGCCATCTTGACATCAGTAGAGACAGTGGTTGTAAACCACATGAGCACAGACTGCAACACCCCACTCTGTTTGAACACTGTTGCAGCCCATAAGGACAATAACGATTTCCTAATTATTGACATGACCATCCCTTTTGAGAACTGGTATCAAGCTTTCACCGAAGCCTGGGTACAAAGCTGGCAGTACAGCCCACTGGCTGATGCTTTCAGAGAGAAAGAGTATGACATAATGGTGAAGGCTCTGGTCCTCAGGGCTGTAGGAACATGGGATTTGAGTGATAAGACCACCTTGAAAGTTGAATATCCTGATGCTAGTCCAAGTTGATGAGCAGGAATCCTGCTTTTCTCTGATTTAAAAAAAACCCCTCACTTTTTGAATTTGAAAAAGTTTTTGGGTTACTTCTTTTAAACTGAAAATTGGGGATTTTTTAAAAACAGAAAACCAGGATCCCTGTTGATGAGGAGCCTCATGGTATCAGACACCATCAGATTATCATGGGACATTTACATTGAGCATGTCACTAGTCATTATCAATATGAAGAGAGCTAGCTAAGACTACCTGCTGGAAGTGAAGGATGGAGAACAGACAAAAAGACACCCTCCCTTACACCATAAACTCTAGCTCTGACTATAAATGCTGCTGACAGTTTTTCATCCCAGGCATGTGTAGACCACATGCTAAAGTCAATGCCTAAGAATGCTTTAACATCCCACAACTATGTAGTAAGCAGTTACCATGCATGAAATCCTGTATCTTTCAACCAAAGCATTGCACACCAGATTTTTAATTACTTTACACATGGCAAGCATAAGCTGCATGATTAACCAAATGACTAAGATTGCTTTAACATCCCACAAGTATGTTCCAATGTGGTTACAATGTGCAGGATCCTGTTTTTCATATTACTCTCCTATAACATGTAAAGATTTTAATTTTAACGCATCCTTAAATGCTGATTTAATTTAGTTCACTGTTTTGGGCTACAACATAGATATATAACAGATGGAAATCTCGTAAGTGGAATGGGTCTTCAATATTACAGGCCTTGGTCATACAAAACTACCATTTGCTTTTACTGAGAGTTGGTTTACAGTATAATTACAGGTACATGGGTGTAACAGAAATCAGAATCATGTTCGTTATCTTTAATTTTTGTACCTTGGCATTATGATAAAACTCCTTGCTTGTGTATCATCCTCAGTATTAATCATCTTTCCACACAAAGAGCTATCAAACAGCAGACCAGGTTCAGTACTGCCTTCTCGCCACTTTGTGCCATACAGGTGAAACAATTTAGTCATAAATCCAGTTGAATGAACTAATGAAAGCACATGTGTGGCCACTGGCACCACAAAAAATGGCATACACCTTTGCCAAGGTCACTTTGGGACTGATTCTTCATTGGTTTACACTTGGTGCAGCCATTTAGAAAAGTTAAAAATGTATGTAAAACACTACAGTTCTACCAAATGCATATACTTTGCATAGAGCTGAAGCTGTGAAGAATCAGGACTTTGTAGATAAGTATATGTGCTATCATCTTCATGGTCAGGAAGTAGATTAGGAATTACAAGATGTTACAGCAAATGTTTAAAGGAGACTGACTGTTACAGTGCCAGGTACTCACTCAGTTGCTGGTTCTGAAATTGTGGCCCATTGTGGGCTTGCTGCTCACATTTTATTCTAGTCTATCCTGTTTGGTTCTGGTACTTATACCAGCTTGACATTTTGAAGCTCAGAAGTTTCTAGTAGTGCATTCATCCACATGAGTACCATCTCTCATTTGAAGTTTATTTTTACTCTCATTTTCTTAGAATATTGTGGGCAGTGGATTGATTAGTTTTGTTAGGGGTTGGTTTTGGGGACTTGTTTTGTATATATGTTACTCAATGTTTACAACAAAGAAGGAAAGTGCAAAGACATGTGCCTTGTACTTGAAGTGGAAAATGGTTTGATATATGATAGTCCTCATTTCCTGCAGGGGGTCCATTCCATTGTCTTACACTCTGTCTCCTGCACAGACAGACTTGACCCTGGCAAGAAAGTTCTATTTACCAGGAAGAGGTGCTAGTCATGGTCCTCATCCTGGAGCATTTGCAATCTTTAGATAAGCCAGGTGTAAGCCATTTAGGGCACTGACAGAAGTGACATTTGTCATGTGATCATCCCCTTGAAAGCATGCTGCGGCCATGCCCTGACAGAAGGGCACAGCTGCAGAGTGCTTTAAAAGTACCCAATTACATGGCAAAGTAATCCTCATGTAATGAGTTTCAGATGAAGGCGCTCCAAAGCAGAGTGCCTTCATTAACTTCTGTCTGTCCCTGTGTGATTGGGGCTGGGCTGATGCAGCCCAGCCCCACCCCAATGTTGTCTGTAGGAAGGGAGGAGCAGAAAGTAGGGGGAGGGAGCTTAGGGCTGAGGTTTGCCCAGCTTGAACTGGAGGGAGAGGAGGTGCGAACCTGTCTGGAGCTCCTTCCCCTCCCTTCTCCCCCCTCCCATCCTGCAGGCAGCACTGGAGCTGGAAGACCAGGAATGTGGGGGGCGGGGGGAGGGAACTAGGGGAGAGAGGCTGCAGAGAGGAAGCTCCTCCTGGATTGGCTCCAAAGTGGAGTCCAATCCCCCACTCCCCCAACCCAACAGTGAATGTCTGTTAGGTCAGGGGAATCGCTGTAACTCATGGCACTTTCTGTGAAACATCATGAGCTATAGCAGGAGGCTACATGTTTGTCAGTGCCCTGAGGTTACACCTACTTAGACATTTAGGACCGACCCTGAGGGTCATCCTTAACTCGCTTGAGTCACATACACTGACTTCCCAATCTATATCATACCTTAGCCTGCAACAAAGCCTTCCATGTGGTGCTTTATGTTCCTCAAGTGAAGCACTTCTAGAAATCAATTTGTGCACTACTTGTTTGTCTTGTGAGGTTGACTCTAATTACAGACGGCAGAGACAGGAAGTGGGTTGTAGAAGGGTCAGAAGCTAGGAACTCTAAGTGGGGGGCATGTTGCTAGTGGTCTTCCATGCGTGTTATCTACAGCACCTGGGTGAGTTCCAAATATAGTGGGGGGGATGGGGTGGGGAGGGGAGCAGGCTGGGCTAGTATAGTGCAGATGGTCAGTGGGTATGATGAGAAGTTTTGGGGTTCACTCTAACTAGCACTTTGGGCCAGCGGTGTCAAAAGTCTGGCTCATGATCCAGATCCAGCCCACAGAACCATGTCCTCTGGTCTGTGAAGCTCCCAAAAGGGCTAGAAATTTGGGGTAGGGCCCATCACTGAAATCTAAGTCACAGAGCCCCACTGGGGAGGCATATCAATGGCAGGAAGTGAGAAACAGCTGTGTTAACCCCACAACTGTCATCACTGCTTGCTCTGCTGCTGTTCAGCATGCTGTTGTTACCATGTTCAGATATGGTCTATAACCATGGGTGAATTTGTCACTCCTGGTTTAGTCAGACCTTGAATGTCTTGGAGACAAAGAGCAAAAGCATAGAGCAAAAGAGCAAAAGCAGAGAGCAGTCTTGTTGTGTTCAAAGTAGTTTGTTTTGTTTGGGGGGCATGTTATATTCTGTACTAACTGCAATTTCTTAATGGCTGCTGGTCCAGATACATGACATTGCTGTTTTTTAGATAGAAATGTAGAAGGCAAGTACAATAGAGGACAAATTATTGTCCACCAGAATGAAACAGATTTTCCTCATCAACCAAAAGTGGTTAAATGTATTTTACTGTGGATACTGTATTTTGACAGCTTAGCATTCTGAAATGGTAGAATGAGTTGACTAACCATGGATATGTATTTTCAGCCTATGATAAAGCACCATGTTTTCTTTTGCCCATCAGCATAAATTCTATCTTGTTCTGGTTCAGTCTGAGCCATCTGTTCTTCAACCATGAGCTGAGGTCATCCAAGCATGAGGTCATTCAAGCCATCTTGCTGGTGGTATAGTTGTATGAATTGAAAGATAACTAGAGCTGCGTGTTAACTGCTTATTGCTGCCATGCTAGTACATATCTTTTTAGCAATTTATCTAGTGGCTGCATTTAGCTATTGAGTATGATCACTGGCACCTTTGAACTTTCTAGGATTGTAGAAATAAGGTGGAGGTGGAGTTTTCATCTCTATTCCTTGGATGTGTCCCTCCAGAAAAATAGGCTACTTGTTGGTGGGTATAAACGGGGTAAAGAAAAGTGATATGATGACAAGTGAGCCAGATGGTGCCAGCTAAATCACACAAAAAGTAATTTAAAGTTAAATATTTTTTCCTGTTGGGGCTTTTTAGTGTAAACATTTTCTATAGTTTTCTCACATATGATATTTATCATCATTTGAAAAGAGAGGAAGGTTGGTACTTGCAAGTGTGATAGGAGGTTATATTGGCCTTAGCTAAGTTTGTGACTTAGCTCTGGGTGATCAAGCATCCACATCTCCACTGAGCATGCTAAATAGGACTGTGCTCTTGACAGGCAGGTACATGGCACCATATCCTTGGAAGGCTGTGCAAATCCTGAAACTGTAGTTAGGCAAAAATCCTTGACTAGTGGAAGAAGGTGAGGATCACCCTTCCACCATGTTGTAGTATAACTAGCTAATTGCCAAGAATGGTGGATTTCAGGAAGTGTTTACATGCCCCGCCTCATCCCCCCCCCCCCCTTAGGGGCTGGCCATGTAAAGACTCCCCCCACTTCCACCGCCTCTTTCTCCAGTCTCTGGTGCAGGGGCTCCCTTCCCCTGCCCGCCTCTGCCTTACAGCGGGGCTTCTCCCCTTCTTCCCTCCCCTCTCCTCCCCTCCCCTCTCCTCCCTTCCTCTCCCATCCCCACTTCCCTACTTCTCCACTACCTCTCCATCCCTGCTGGTTGTTGTCAGGGCTGGGCGGCGGTGTGGGGGGGCATCACCACCGTGGTCCCCCCTCCCCTCCTTTTTCCTCCCCTTCCTGATTCTCTCCCCTCCTTCCTTCCCTGCCGCTCGGCCCTGAGAACAACTGCTGCCATGACCACCCCCTTCACCTCCCTCTGCCCGGTGCCCAGGCCCACACAGCCTCCCTCCCTCCCACCACCTCCTCCTCCCTTCCAGATGTTGTCAGGGTCCCCTTCCTGCTCCCCTCCCTTCTTCCCCGCTGCCCAGCCCTGACAACAGCTGCCACCGTGACCTCACCTTTGCCTCCGCCCACCCCATTCCCCTCCCTCCTTCCCTGTCTGCCACCTCCCCCTCCCTGCTGGCTGTTCTGGCTGTGAACCACGCTTTCACCCTCAGGCAGGGAGGTGTGGGGAAGTCCCCCTTCTTGGGTTCTCAGGGCATGTTCGCTGCCACCACAAAATTCCTCAGCAGCGCCTCAAGTGTGGGCCCACACAGCTCAGGCTTGTGCAGCCAATCGCCGCCCACACTCCTGGTGGCGCATGTGCAATTGGCCAAAAGCATTATGGACAGACAGACACACAGACAGACTAAGCCCTTTATATATATATAAAATAATTTAATACAGTGACGTGAGGCACCCCTCC
Organism: Alligator sinensis; assembly: GCF_000455745.1. Lineage (NCBI taxonomy): Eukaryota > Metazoa > Chordata > Crocodylia > Alligatoridae > Alligator > Alligator sinensis. The sequence continues at coordinate 259,901 of NW_005843025.1, forward strand.
TTAGGTTCAAGGCACCCCTTATCAGATTCAAGGCAACCCTCAAAAATACCAGCTCTTAATTTTCAATTCTTTTTTACAGAAAAATAATAGATCAATTCTTCTGTTGCAAAGAACTCAGAAGGACAACAACAGGCCAGAATTTTTTTAACACTGGATTCCTTTTGAAATCTCTGGATTTATCTTGTGAATTATGTTTGCATACCTAACAGTGCTAATATTAAATGGCACCCTATGGCATCCTTGAAAGGATGTCAAGGCACACCAAGGCACTGTAGCACCCTGGTTAAGAATCACTGATCTAATGGTTAGGGCACTTATTCAGAGCATAGGAGACCTAGTTCTAGAACCCAATCACCCAGAAGGTGAACCTGCATCTCCTGCTTCCCAGCATGATGTGCTAGCTAGGCAAAGCCCCCTAACTAGTAGGTATTAGATGGAAGAGGAAGCCCCTACCATGTTTCAGGCCAACAGACTAGGTCATTACAGTAAACGAGTTATGCAGGGTCAGTGGGAAAAAACAAGCCAGATATGGAAACTGCTGTGGTATAGGTAGGTTTAGGATTTTGAAAAGGAGGATGCAGATGCTGTGGTACATTATCCCGTATAACACAACACACATATTTCACCAGTTAAAAATAAATGAGATGCTAGGGCTGTAGTATTCCTTTTAAATTTGAAACAAAAACAAATATAACTTTATCGGAATGCGCATTAATGTGCTATTATATAAAACAACACAACAAACTAGGCCGAAAATAAGCAAAAGATGCCATTTCATAATTCCTGTAGCTATTAAATTTAAATGTACATCTCTTTTTCAGATTCATAAAACAAAATCTAGCCTTCTAGAGTGTCTTGACAGTGCAACCAATGCTTCACTGGAAGTTATTTCCACACCTGAGTTAATGTTTTTACCTAGCGTTAAAACCAGACTGCAACACTGTTAAATAGGAGCTCCATTATGAGGAGCAGCCAACAGACTGCAGAACTGCTGAAAAAAGGATAGCTCAATTAGTGGAAGAACAAGATCATCCAAAGGAAGAGAGAGAGCGTTCTTAATATCTGTGAAATGAAGTGTTTAGAAGGAATCAGGTAGATTACAATGTGCCATGAAGTCAATTGTTTCCCTCACTGCTGCCTGAATAGAAATGTTGCTGCCACTGACAAGCAGATGGCTTTAAACTTTGGGTGGACCAGGAATCAAAGAGGGGTGCAACTGCACCACTGCACTGCCCCCTTGGATCTGCCCCTGGTGAGGGGTCCCTGGGTTCTGGCCTTGGTTGCTGATCTCAGTGGGATAGAAGCTAATACCTAACCTGTGGTCTAAGAGCTTTGTGCTGCAAAGCAGAAGATAAGTTTATCCTTACAGATAGGGCAAGATATAAATCTTCTGGCACCTCTCACTTCCCTGTCTTACCCTTGAGATGACCCTGGAGTCACAAAAAAGCAGTGAGAAAGATGAGGACCTATACACATTGGTGTAACAGAACAGAACTTCATTTTGGTACCTAGTTATACACGAATACATCATACATACTGTGTATTCCCCTTGTATGCCCAAGAGGTGGAACAAAATCTGGTCTTTAGGGACTTTGATTCCTAAAAATTGTGTAAATGCTACTTGGATATTTAAGAGGTGGAGTAGGATGGGGCCTAAATCTACTATAAACCTATTAATAGTGTTTATTAATATTGTAATTGTTAACTGAAGTTTCTAGCATAACAATAAAGCTTCACTGCCCACAGTATGGGAGTTGAAGTAGCTTTAATTTTATAGGGGAATAAGATATTACATCTGCCTTTATTCAAATTCTGGTTTCAAGGCCATAAGCAATAGCAGAGAAAATGACACATTTTTTCTTAACAAAGCAAGATTTTCTTGGTTTTGGCAGTAGCCATCTGTCATGGTTGAATGTTGATGATAATGAGAAAGTTGCAGTCATGGTGTCCAGATGTTATTCTTTTTATAGCTACAGACTCCTGAGTGCTTGGTAAGAAGGAACATTTATCTGGTTTCCAAAACAGTTTTTACAAAGAAAATGAATAGTTAAAGTCACTTTTCTATATTTTATTAAGTAATTGCATTACAATTTGTGCAGTACCAGTGTTTTCTATCTTTTCTCGGTTAGCTGATTTTCCTCATAGTAGTATTTTGGCTCATTTATCAGGGTATCATGATATGAAATGAGAAGCAAATCTGGGTCCTACTGAATCTAGACTTCAAAAGGATCAGCATTTGACCCTCACAACTTTCTTTAGTAAAGAGGCCACTTGGTAACCACTGTTTTTTAACAGTAGCTGGTCACACTGCTTGGTGCGCACTGAAAAATGCACTCCTTGAACTTCTCCATATCGATCCTACAGAGGACACTCAATAAGTGAGAGGTAGGAGCATGTATGATGTCTTTGTGTGTAACTGTTAGATCTTTGTTTTCTGTCTACTGAACATTTACATTTCTAAGCATCCCCTGGTGCTCAGAATCCAGTAGCCATTTTCCACATAGAATTAGATTCAAAGTGTCACTGGGAAGACATGATACATGGTCTGTCACAGAAACTTTACTTTGGTCCTCCTTATCTGTGTTCTCTTAACATAATAAAAAGTCACTAGAAGTAGCCTTTTGTTTTTTCGTGAAAAAAATTCCACAAAAAGCTCAGTTATATTTTTTCATCACAAAATACCTAGACCTATGTCCCACAACTCATAAGATTTTCTTAACAAATCATGGATTTTTAAAAAAAGATCTTTAATTTTTTTTACTTGCACATCTGGTTTTTGACTTCTTCAGGTATATTTGCTTCATGCTTTTTAGCTTTTCTCTATAACAACAGGGGCTGAAAAATAGGCTTCATTTTTTTTTTGTAAAGTGAAGATTTTCATATGTGCTCTCATCTCTAACAACCAGGGCCTCATATAACATTTGAACTATCACAAGATTCATAAAATCATGAGAGCTGGTACCACTGCTTTATGGGGACATCTGACCATATCATCCTTACTACACTGGAGTCTATAATACACTCAGCGATCTCTCCTATAAAAATCCGTTTGGGTATATCTGGGTTCAGTGTTTTGAACTTATTAGCTCAACACTAGCCTTCCTTTCATAAAAGCAAAGCTTATTCAAACTTCTTATTTTTCTGCAAAAAAAATATTTTTTTCTTAAAACATTTTTCATTAGGGTTTTTTGCAATACTGGGGAAGGAAACCCAGCCCAGAGATCTTTCTCTCTATTGTCCTATTGAAAACAAACTTGAGGAAATACAGACAGCCCAATACACAAGCAACTTGCAAGTCTACACATCTTTACACCGTAAGTTTAATACTTTTTCAGTGCATTAGTGCCAGCATGGATTGTCTCTATACTGAAATTCCAAATCTCCTGGATAGCAGTAGGTACAAACTTACTGACTGCTCTTTCACCCCACATATTGATTCTAATTTTGCTGGGAATTTATTTCTAATAGAATAAAATTAAGGGACATGTCTCTTCTTTCTGTTCTGTGAACTCAGTTTATACTTTTAGCAGAAAGTTCTCTCTAAACTTCAGTTTTCTTCGATGGATGTAGCTTGCTGTCACAATGCTTTGCAGTAGCCTGTACGTAGCAACGCCTACCACGCAAATCACAGAATTAACTTTCAAACACAGAGGGCACACCTACATGAGACGTTTATCGTGGATTTGCCTGATTAGCTCTGCAAGTAAATGTTTTGACATCTACACATGTGGCCCTATCAGGAAACTAATAAACTCTGCAGCAGGGTAAATACACTCTGCAGCACTTGTAAATACAATTACTATCTTGCTGCAGAGTTTTTTCATGTGCAGCAATGCATGTGTAGACACTGATGGGGCTGGCTGGCTGGGACACGAGGGT
>NW_005843025.1:263810-273333 GCF_000455745.1 Alligator sinensis
GCTTGCTGTCCCCCCCCCCCCCCCCCCCGACTTCCTGCCAGCTGGAGCTGCTCTGACTTGGTTTATCAAGCTGCAGTCCCTGGCGCATATGTACATGTGACACCTGTGAGTAATAAACTCGGGCATGGTATATGTGGGAGTTTATTGCTACATATTCAGATGCATATGTAGATGCGCCTAGGCTGTAACAAAACATTGGAAGTCAGCTGTTAGATTTTCAATTCAAATAGTAATAATTACTTAAGCAAGATTTATTTTTGTATTTTGTTTACTATATCAAAGGCTGTTGGTTATACCTGACTTTTTTGTTCTGTCTAAATGGTGCAAGTCACATGAATAAAGAGAGACATATATGAACCTATTAACAGTTAAAAGATAAACACTGTTCTGTTTGCTCAAGTGCTTGCTATACCAGGCGTGCCTGCATTGTTAAACAATAGTCAGTGATATCAGCATGTACTTGGCTCTTAACAAAGAACCTGGAAAATGGCAGTATTGTAACTTTTCTCTACGTCTTCTTTTCCAGTTCCTTTACCTTGATTAGCACTGATACCAAATGCCAGTCTGTTTGGATTTGTTTTCTTGCAAAGAACCTGCAATAGTATTTGCTTTAATCAGCTGAGGGGTACAAAGCCATTAAGATTACACGTGTGCACACAGTGATTCATGCCTTGCTGGTTGGAAATTTGCAGTGTCAATAGCCCCATTGAATTGTACTGTGTCCTGCTGTGCCAGTACTGAGTGCTTAGCACAGTACAATTATCTCAGGCTTGAATCCTGCTATAGCAAGCCATGTCTTTGTTTTCCTTCTTATATGAACGTTATTTTATGGTGTGTCCTTTGAAAATTAAATATTGCTTCTCATTAGAACTGGAGTATGACAGTTTCAATGTCTGTAACTCAATGTTCACTTTACAGTTTGACCTATAGTACTTGGAGTAGGACTCCAGAATTTTTTAATATAGCTGAGGCAGATAATGACCATGTTCTGTATGCAAAGCAGAATTCCTTTTATGTATATTTAATAGCCTTATCAAATGATGCATTTCATTTAAACAGTACTTTCTAGGCTTATGATTAATCCACTTTTTCAGTCTTTTTGCATAGTAAGGAGAAGCTAGTCTATGTGTATCTTATTGGCTACATGTATCAGATACCAGCATACACTGGCTGCCATCTATTTAAAAACTATCCATTAAGATTGCAAAATCAAGCACTCCAAAGGTAGGAAATACCTGCATGAAGGTTACTGATGCAACTTAAGTTAGCCACCCTTGTGCATTATGTGGTAGTCCTTTATTATATGATCACATAAATCTGTTTTTCCAGAGGAACCCTGCCTCCTTCAATATATTTTTTGTCTTTTTCATTCAGTGTGTGTCCTTACTCCTTATTCAATGTACATCATCCAAACTGTGCACCGGATATAAAAATATTAAAATGAATTTCCTCTGAGCATTTATACATATTGTTACCATAAAATTCAAATGCTTTTTGAGTATTAATGAATTTCTCTTCATAACATTCCTGTGATGTTGGTTGATATTTTTTCCCATTTTACAGATGGGAACTGAGACAGAAATTAAGGCCCAAATTACCAACAATGAGAAATAATTTGGGATGCCCAACTTGAGACAACTGTATTCTGATTATCCAGAGTACACAGAAATTTTATTGTACATTATGTATTCAAAGCACAGCTCCAACTGAGTTCAGCTGCAGTTGTGAGCACTCAACATTTCTGCTCTGCAGGCCCCAGGTTGCAGATGCATCCAAATGTTCAGGGTAGTCTGTATTTCATTCCCCTACATACCCCACTATTTCTGTATCGAATGAGGGATGGGTCCATCTGACAACAGCTTCCTTCACCACATAGCCCTGTTGCATTCCGAGGACAAAGTCCATCCTGTGACCTGGAAAGGGTTAAAATGCATATTTTGCTGGTGGGTTTTATAGCTATTTGCTGAATGCAGAGCACGTCAGAAATCTTGGGTTCAAGTTAGGCTTTCAAGGGGAATATCTTCTAATAAAGTATAGACTCTTCTGCTACTAGATTATCCCGCCTGCTTCTTCCATTACTGAGCTCATTTCTTATCCTCATCTGACCCCTCCCTCTTTGTTCCTCCTCTTTTATTGGCTTCAGCAAACCCATTTCCTTTGATGCTGATATTCCTTCCCACATTCCTTTGCTTCTTGCCATTCCTCCATCCTTCTATTCAAATCAAGTGCTTCTTCCTTCTGTTCTTTCTTGCTACCTGGTATCTGGAGAAGAAACTTTAGGAACACTGAGAAACGGTGTCCCTGGTCTGAGCTCTCCTAGGCACCATTGTGGCCCATGGTTCCTTCTGGGCCCATGCAGACATGGGGTGAAGCAGGCTTAGTTGCTCCGTTGGAAAGGCACATGGCATTGGAAAAGGTGAGAAGATGGAACATGCTCAGTTCAGACTTTTGAAATTCAGAAGTTAACTTCTAAACTCTCCCAAATTTTTACTTTGGACAAGCAAATTGAGATTGTCAAAGGTTCGTAACGTGGCCATATTTGGGTACCTTTACCTGGGAATAGCAAAAGACATTTCCCCACATTTCCCCAATGCCACCCTCCTAAATGTTAAGTTCCTATCCTATAGCATGATGGAATTAGAGCTTCTTAATAAAATGATTGTAAGATTTCTTTTAAGATGCAGACTAAACAGACTATATGTATATCATTTACCCACAGCCCCCTGCCCCTCCCAGCCCTGCCAGAGGGGGTACCCAGCTGCCAGGCCTATGGGATTAGGGACCTGGGTCTGTAGCCTCCTGTTACCTCCAGCAGCATCCAAGCCCTGGCTGCCACCTGTGGGAGGCAGCAGCTGCTGCAGGCTGAGCAGAACATGGAGCCCGGCTCCCCCTCCCGCATGGGTGGCATGGCTGGAGGAAAACTGGGAGGGTGGGGGGCGCATGCAGGCTGCACGCTGTGGGCTTCGGGCTTGCTGCCTTACCCTCAGGGGCCCCTGGCAGGCTGGAACTCTACCAGAGACTGAAACATTTTCCACAGATTTTTGCTCATTTCATTTAGCCATTTACAGAGCTAGTAAAACATGGAAAAGACCTGCAGGATTTTATTATTATTATTTTCATAAACAACTTGATATTTATTATGAATGGAAGATTCGAATAGGTGACGAGAACCTCAGAGTTAAAAGGTTGCTTCATAAGCAATAATAGAAAAGAACAGAGATCACCTCTCTCTTCTTTTGGCAGATGTTAGCAGTCATCTTCAGCATTGGTTCTAGTCTTTCACTAAATAGGAAAGCTGTCTACTTTTCCACAGGTTGTGATTCACTGCAGTCATTAGCCCTGGACTATTTGACACTCACAGCTGAAGCAGATTAGCATATGGCTGTCCCCAAAAAGTAATGTTGTCCTCACAGATGCCAAACTGTCATGTAGCTAATGCACAGAAATCAATGAGATCCCAAAGTAAGTATGTTATGGCCATCATTTTATTGTGTCTTTTTTTAGAGTTTTCTCTTTAAATTTGAGGTCATTGCTATGAAGTCAGAGGCATTTCCTAGAGATTTAGAGGGGATTATTTGATTATGTCAATACCCTGTCAAAATAATAATATGGAAAAAAAATCAAACCTAGTCACTGTCAGCTACATTTGCAGAGGATATTTGGTTTGATAGTAACCAGTGAGAGAGGTGATAAGAAAGGGAAGGATACAATTTGCATTTTGGTCCTGTGAGGTGGGATTAATGTCTCTTGCTGAAAATCTCGCTCTTGATAGCTGAAATGCCTAATGATTCTTAAAGTTTGCTAGCTGTGCCACTGCTAGTATCCCCCCCCAGGATTAAAAAAAAATAATGGTTCATTCTTACATCCAGAATATTTGCATTTCATACTTGGAAGGTGAGCATATTTTACGTTGCACAGATTTGTTGTTTTATAAACTACTTAGAGTACAGCACTTGATGGCTGTTTTCAGATACCATAAATCAGGGCTGTCCAATGTCTGAGTGGTTGGGGGTCACACACTGTACAGTTCACAAAAAAGTCCCCAGCAGCTGCTGTCACAGCGTGGTCTGTCCACAGGGAGAAGGCAGAGGGGTGGGCTGTGTACTGTGTCTGTGGACTCCCTAAGCTTCACACTGTGTGGGGTGCATGGACTCCCCAGGCTCTCCAACCATGGGCCTTGCCTCTGAGCTGTGCAGACTATGTACTCTTCTTGGGCCGTAGCAGGCTGCTCTGCCCCACTCGGGGGAAGAAGGAGGGAGGAAATGGAAGCTAGAGGAGAAAGGGGGAGCCTAGAGATCCTGGCAACAGCTTTTTGAAGCCCTGACTACAGGATCTTTAAAGAAATGTAAATATGTAGGTGACTGTAGGACTGGGGCCTTAGGGATTTTTTCTCTTGTGGGTGTCTTGTCCTTTAGAAATATGTATTGAAACCTTGCATTTGATGAAGTAATCTTTATGATACAGTTTTATAAGTGAACAATAATTCCATATTGCAATATGATTTAGAAACCTCTTCATACCTTGGAAGGAAGCCCTGTCCAAATGGAATCAAATGCAAAACTCTAATTAACTTCAGTGGGATAAGGATTTCATTATTTAATTTTTCACTTCAGTATGCAGTAGTATATCATTAATAGAGCCACTTAGTTATCATTCCAAATCTATCAAATGCAAAGCAGAATTAACTGTCCAAAAGCTTACTCAAAAGGGAAAATGTTAAATCAGATTTTAATTATGGCATTTAAATTGATTTTTTTTTTTATCTGGAGAGGGAATTAAATGGCTTTTTTCCTTCCTAAAACTGTGTTTTAGAATATTAAATTCCATAATGTTCATTGACTGTCCTTTGAGAATGCACAGCAGCAGTTTTCATTTATTGCCAATTGACACTGACTGATAAAGAATGGACTTGAGGGCTGACTAGGCAGCCTTTTTTACAGCTGAACTGAGCCAAGACACCAGCTGGAAGACTCCACTTCATGTTCTTGCTTTTAAGACAAATGGGAACATTATAGGCTATTTCCACACTCTCCTGAGGAGCACAGTCCAGCAGCATCATGCTTTTGGAAACTTGCCTCTTAACTGAGTTCTTTATGAAGCTTGAGTACAGTAATTGTGCTTTCAGAATTTAGGCCAATTACCTAGCATATGTATTGATCATGAGCCCACAGCCTCTTAAAAACCAGACAACACAATACAAATAATCAAGCCTTTAATATATTTTACATTTAAGTTTTTTTTAAAGATTCTGTTGAGAAAATACCCATTTTACTGAAATAAAAACTCTCTTATTAGATATCCATAAATATAGAATGTGAAATAAACCAGACTAATTGTAATGAACAGTGGGTAGGTCTACTTGTGTGCTTAACTACATATTAGATTAATCTAATGCATACTAAAGAATCACAGTCTGCATGTGTATGGAAGTTACTGCACGCTAGATTAGTCTAATGTGTCATTTGCTAGTACCAACAGATACAGGTACTAGAAAACAGCACATTAAACTAATGTACCTAGGTGCACATGTAGATGCTGACATCAGGTACAATTTGCATCTGGTCAGCCATACCAGCAGGCGGCCAGCTTCCTGCTTGGTAGTGAGCCACATGGCTAGCAGTTTCTGCAGCCACGTGGTAGGAGCAGCTCTTTGGCTGCCCGATGCTGGCCTGTGGACCCCTGGCCTGACCTCCAGGGACTCCTACCAGCAGCTGCCTGCCCCATGGGTTCTGTGCCCCAACAGTGCAGATATTTGCTAGGCACTGCAGCCCTGCAGACCCTGGCTCTGCTCTCTAGTACCCCTGTCAGGATACATTGGGTCTGGCATCAAACTAGACCCAAGAGATGATGGTGGACTTCCTCACCATTTGGGGAGATGTAGAGATCCAGTTCCAATTTGCTCAAGTGATGAGGGCCAATGCCCATAGCAGAGCACATACAGGAGTGTAGCCACCAGCGCTCTGGCTGGCAGTGCTGCGTCAGTGTGAAGGCCCTGTGGGCACAGTGAGTCCATGTGAGGGACCACAATTGGCTGTCTGGGGCTGTGTACAGGTCCATGCCCTTTCTGCACCATCTGCACTGCATTCTGGCCCTGAATGACTTTGGTGAGGCCCATCACATGTTTTTTAGCACAGACAGGCTTCTGGAGCATGTGCCATGGCCTAGCATGCAGGAGGACTCAGTGCAGGAGGGCCCCTTCGGGCTTCAGCGCCAGGTCCTGGCACACTCCCTGCCTTTGGCCTCACCTGGCAGGTCAGGCATTCTGGGCCACCACCTACCCTGGCAGCAGCCCACTAGTGAGGATGGCAGGCTAGGGATGGCCCCTGCACTGACCAGCTCCAGCTCCTCCCCAGAAGGGACCACTTCTCAGTCCACTAGCTAGAAGAACCCTTGGACACAGTAGGCAGTTAGATCACACCTTCACAGCTGGGCATGGAGTCCAACCACTGGGAGTGCTTATCATGCCCACCTAGTAAGCTCTGCACAGGGAGGAGGGACAGGGGGGTGCTGTAGGCATCTGTGCCCATGCCATTTCACCCACTCACCCTTGAGCTGTACACTTGGAACCAGGGGCCCTGCATGGGGTTGTGGAGTAGGGTACAGGGAAGATAGGCTGCCTGAAGCAAGCAGCAAGTGGCTCATTTTCCCAGCTATGGAAGCAGAGAGGGAGGGCTCAGCCAATGGGCACCTTAGGAAGGACCCACCTGGCCAATTTGGCATGGGCCATGGGCACCTGTGCACTCACAATCTCTGAACTAAGGGCTGGCAGTGCACAGTCCTTCAGTACAGAATGTTATTTCTGAAATGTTGCAAACTCTCACAAACAGCCTCTCTGTCCTTGCTCTGCAGGACCAGCAGCTACACACAGGGGATAACCACCAGCTGCTGGCAGAGATGTGGTAAAAGGATGCTGTCACCATTGGCGGGCACCCTCCACATGTGCCACCTCTGCCAGCACCAGAGCTAGGACTGCATAGTGCTCCTGGAGTGGCTGCTCATTGTGGTGGAGGAGCAGCTTGTGGACTCTTGGGCCTGGTGCCATCAGGACCTCAAGGAAAGGCACCTCATCATCCTGGAGAGGCTCCTGGAGGCCCAGGAAGAGCAATGCGTCATGGTGTGCTGGGCAGTGGAGATGACAATAGGGAACTGCTGTTTCCTTGACACTGTGCTGGCCTTGGCAGTCACATTTGTGCTGCCCGGCACCCAGCCCCTGTCCCCCAGCCCACCTGACCTCTGGCAGGTGCCTGTGGGCCAGCACTAGGCCCCCCAGTGTGCTTGGGAGGAGGTACAGTGCTGCCTATAGTGGCTTGGGCCTCCTGGCCCTGGTCCTAAACTCAATTCCTCAGTATCCCTGTCCCTCCACCTGGGCTGTCTCCTACTACCTACTTGGAGGCCGTGCAGCCCCTGAGTGGGGAGATCCTTGTGGGCCCTGGTGGCCCTGGGCCTTTGCAGGAGGAGGGGGAGTGAGCTGAGTGGGCTGAACAGCATCCACCCTTGCCCCAGGACCAGCTCCCAGCCTCCTGGATGCACCATGGTGTCTATACCTGGGAACTGCACCATAGGCACTTCCATACCACTGTTTCCCCCACTGACAGTTCACAAAACAGACACTGTATATACTTGTTTGGGAAGTGGATCCTTTATTGGTGGTGCATGTTGGGTTTAGGGAGTATTGTGTTTTGTTGGGAGAGAGGTAAGGAGGGACAGAGTTGGAGTTGCTGTTGGAGATGGAGTGAAGGAGGGGGTCTGTTGTTGGGGAAGGCAGGAAGGAGTCTGTTGTTGTGAGGGAGGTGGGGTCAGCTGTTGTATTATGGAGGGAAAAAAATTGTGGTATTTCTTCCAAATTGTCCATAGTGTGTGTGTTTTGGGGGTTGCACTGTGGGCCTGGGGTCCCTGGGTGGCCTCCAAGGCACCCTACTGTGGGAGGAGTGGAGGAGGAGGTGGTCAGTGAGAGCCCCATGGACACAGTGCCCCATCCGTCACTGCCAGGGGGGGGGCAAGAAGCATGCATGGCATGCTGGCCACAGGCTTCTAGCCTGCGGCCAACATCCCCTGCCATCCTGAGCCTGCCCCCAGATACCTGCCAGCCTGAGGTTGTCCCTGGAGCCCCCCCACCATCCTGAGGCTCCTCCCCCCGGCCCCCCATAGCCTCTGTCAGCTTGAGGCTGATACGCTGTGCTCCCTGCCAACCTGGGCCTGGCACTCGGGCAGCTGTAGCTGGAGGCTGGAGTTCCCCCTGGCTGCTGCAGGGGAACAGGACAGGTCAGGAGCAACCCTGGAGTAAGCTGCTCCTGTTGGGCTCAGTTTGCTCTCGATGTGGGTGAATGTGTAGATCAGACTTGTCCAACATACGGCCCATGGGCCGCCATGCAGCCCGCCAAGGCATTTTCTGAGGCCTGAGGTGCTGCGACAGGAAATTAAAGTAAACTGTTTACTTTCGTTCCCACCCCTTGTCCCTCCCCCAGCCCTCAGCAGCTTCCTAATGGCTGCTGAAGGGCTGGGGAAGGGACAAGGTTCCCAAACACACTGCGTCAGCTTGACGTTGCTGATGTGGTGCATGTGGGAAGAGGAGTAGCCATGTGCCTCTCAGGACAGGATGAGCCCAGTCGGAACAACAGGGGATCAGCTGCACTTTCCTCTTACCTGTGCTAGTCAGTCCCGAGCGGCTCTTGGCTCTGCCGCTGCCTCTACTGGCTGGTGCTGACCCGGGTGGGTCTGTCCCATCCGGAGCAGCATGCAACTGAAGCCAGATTCCCATGTGCTGCTGGGGATGGGAGGAGGCCGGTCAGGTTGGCACTGGCCAGAAGAAGCAGTGGCGGAGCCGTGTGCCGCTCGGGACTGGCCGGCGCAGGTAAGAGGAAAATGCAGCTGAGCATCTGCTGCTCCAGCTAGGCTCATCCTGTCCCAAGTAGCACATGGCTCCGCCGCCACTTCTGGTGGCCGGTGCACACCCGGCTGGGCTCCTCCCATCCCCAGCAGCATGTGAGAAGCCAGCTTCAGCTGCATGCCACTTTTCCTGGCCGGTGCTGACCCGGCTGGGCCCATCCCATCCGGGGCAGGATGCTGCTGAAGCTGGCTTCTCACATGCTGCTGGGGATGGGAGGAGCCCAGCCGGGTCTGCCCCGGCCAGTAGAAGCGGCGGGGGAGCCATGTGCCGCTTGGGACGGGACGAGCCCGGCCAGAGTGGCAGGGGCTTAGCTACATTTTCCCCCTGCCTGAGCCAGTCAGTCCTGAGTGGCATATGGCTCCACCACTGCTTCTGCTGGCTGGTGCCGAGGTGGCCGGCCTCCTCTCATCCCTAGCAGCACGTGGGAAGCCAGCTTCAGCTGCATGCTGCTTTTCCTGGCCGGTGCTGACCCGGCTGGGCCCATCCCATCCGGGGCAGGATGCTGCTGAAGCTGGCTTCCCACATGCTTGTGGGAAGCCAGTTTAACAAGGAGAAATGCAAAGTGCTGCACCTAGGGAGGAAAAATGTCCAGCACACCTACAGCCTAGGGAACGACCTGCTGGGTGGCACGGAAGT
>NW_005843025.1:273815-281248 GCF_000455745.1 Alligator sinensis
ACTCTTTCCTGCCTATGCAAGGGGTCAGACTCGATGATCTATTGAGGTCCCTTCCGACCCTAACATCTATGAATCTATGAATCTATGCTGCTGGGGATGCCTGGCTGGGTTGGCAATGGCCAGCAGAAGTGGTGGTGGAGCCTCCTGCCTTTTGGAACCAGCTGGCGCAGGTAGGGGGAAAGTGCAACAGCACGTGGGGAAGCCATCGCTTGATAGGGGACGGGGTGGGCTGGCCGGGCTGCACCAGGGAGGGAAAGTTGTGGCTGAGCCCCCTGCAGCTGTGCTGTATGCTTGTTCAAGGCTGAACAATATGCTTAAGAATAGAGCATGAATGATCTGGGCTCTAACGTAAATATGGAGCAGGTAAAAATCTTCGTAAAATACTGTCCAGTGTTTGGATTGTGTTTGTTTCTGTTTCTCTTTATGGGGGATTGGGGGTTCAACTTGTTACTGCTTGTTAATGATGTGTTACTAACAAGTTATTAATTCAATAAAAGTAAATCTTCTTGAAGATTATTCTCAAAAATGCCCATATTTTGTTGCTTTGACTAGTTTCCACTCTGGCTGATATCTTTTCCACATTTGATCTGTCGACTTGCATTATACTTCTTTCATTCATTGAGAAGTGAGTAGAAGAAAAATGTTTATTTTAGTTAAGTGTTTGTTATTATTTCATTGTTGCTTTTATATTATTTTTATTTTGGATTTTAAACCATATTTCCAGACCCATTTCATTGTCACTTTCTGTAACTTCATTGGTGTCAAAAGTCATGTGACATCACTTCCTGATGTGATACCGCTTCCTGTGCGGTCTTTGAATATGGCTCACTGGCCCACTGAGTGATAAAAAGTTCATGATCTGGCCCCACATTCAAAAAGGTTGGACACCCCTGGTATAGATGCATGCCTGGGTACAATTTAATGCACCTAAAATGACTGCATAGTAAATTCAGGCACATTAATTGCATGTGTAAATGTGCCCAGTAAGCATTAGCTATTTTATATGCCATAACAGTTTTAACAAGAAATACTAACTTAATAATATTTGTGTGTTTATTTGGGGAGTTGGGCAAATCATCTGGAAATTGGTTTTTATAACTGCCATCCTTCATTTCACGAAAAGAAAGAAATAAACAGATGCACCCTTGTAGGACAAGATAGCTGCAGTAATTGAAACCACCACCCAAAACACAAAGGTATGGCAAGACTCAAGTTTCCTTTGAGGGTTTTTTTTAATCCCACAAATGAAGAGTTAGGCAGCTGTTAGGAAGTCACAAATCCATTATCCAGAATAGTAGGTACAAATTACTTGTACCCCCTTCCTTGCTATGTAATTTGTGGCCATTATGTCTAATGAATTTGAATCTCTGGGGTTGTTTTTCTCTTCCTCATCCATCCTCAAACCCTGTTCTACAGTAGTTTATATGTGGCTGATTTTCAGCCTACTCTTACCCAGATTGCAGTGGGGAAACTCACATGATTAAAATGGCCATATACCTAAATCTTTGCAGAATCAGCCATACAGAACCAAGCTGCCTGGTAGAAAAGGCCTATAGACTCCTTCTGTATGTGCTCTAGAGCAGCTCCTGCATTGTGCAATAGCACATAAACAGTTTCACTGCAGTCGGGGCATTCTACAGTTCATATGGCCACATGCAAATCTAACTTGGACAGGATACTTGTGGTTCTTTCACATTTAATATTATTATTCTATAAGTAGTTTAGTCTGGGCCAATGCTGACTCAAAGGCTGCAAATGACTTTTTATGCCCTCCACACACACCTGTGCTGTATACATACTCACTATTTTCTAAGTGGTGTTAACTAAGTTGCATCACAAAGTTTTAATCAAATTTCAATTTGAATTAAGGGTTAATAGAGTATTGGGGGGGTTGCCTCCTTCTTCACACACCAGTAGCTCAGTGTGCTTGTGGAGGGAGATGGGGGGGCTTTGTCAGGATACTTTGGGTGAAGTGGAGTTGGCACATTTGACTTTGTAAAGGCTTGGGGGGGAGCAAGGGTGGATAGTCTGTACTGTGTTGCAAAAACCTAATTTTAATTAGTTATCTGAATTCCTAAAGAATGCTTTTCTGAGCTCCTAAGGACTGTTTTTCCTAAAAGAGACATGTATATACATCTTAATTAATACAGTTTAAATTGCCTAATTTGGACTGCCCTAGTCTACATTAACTTTGATCCTTATTCAATGAGGATTAGTTAATTTGGACTGGAGTCAATTTTAATTCAGACTAGATGTCCACATGTATATAGTGACAGGTGTGTATGGATTAAACCTAGAAAAATGTAATGCCTATAAACAGCCACAATGATTTATGACCTGACACTTCACCAGTGAAGACAGTTTTGTCAATGGGTTTCAGAGAAGCAGAAGTGAGATCCAAGTGACTTGCCCAGAACTATAGAGGAAGCATATGGCAAAACCTGAGGAAAGGGAAAAAAAACCACATTTCTTGAGGCATGCCTACTTCCCACTCAACAAAATGATCTTTGATTCTCAATTTTTTGAATAATTATTTGTAGTCAAAATCTGTTGATTCTCTGCGACTGTCCTTAATTAGAAATTCCCCTCTAGTATGGTTAGTTTCATTTATTACACATTTTTGATCAAGAAGAAAAAATAATAAGCATTTTTAGGTGCCAAATTCTCTGCTGAAAAATTAATAGAGAAATTTTGTACTTTCCATGGATTTAGACCTTTGAAACGGAAACTCATTCTCAGAGGAATGTAAATCTAAAGTCCAAATGCAATCTTTCCAAACCTTAATGCCTTACCTGTAAAATAAAACAAGGACTTACATTACAATCTCAAGAGTATGGTGAAGACTGATAGAAACACTTTAGCTAGTTCCTTAATGTTTTAGAACAAGTGTTCTCAGGCAAATGTACTGAGAAAATGTGTGTGCGTGTGTGTGTGTGTGTGTGTGTGTGTGAAACTGGGGTGTAGGTTGTAGCTGTGTTGGTAAGTACACAGGGCAACAACGTTATTTAGGTAAAGTTGATATAATTTATTTATTTGAGTTGGTCTAATAAAAGATATCAGATTTACCCAAAGAACCTTGTCTGCCTGTGTGTGAAACTAATATTTTCTCATTTTGCAGTAGAAGTTTGTGGAGGTGTAACTTAAAATTCTGGCTCCTTTGGCTCTATGGGGCAGGGAGGGGAGTGAGCACATATCTTCTCATGTAGGGGCTGTGATACAGGCTGCTTCTGTCTCAGCTCAAGCTTATCAAATATGAGCCCCTTCTGAATTGGCAACAGGGCCTGGTTCCAGCTCTCTCCCACCACCCCTTCACCAGTCCTTCCCCTCAAGAATTTACTCAACTGGAAATGGGCGTGGAGTTTGCATTATATTATTTTTGGGGGGAAAAAAACAGATTTGCTTTTTAAATACACTTTTAAAAAATGACAACAAAAAAAAGGTTCTTTATCTTGGAATCTCTTTGTCAATATTGTTATTGCTATTCCTTGTATGTTGAGTATTGCCAGAGACATCCAGAAAGGTTACATTCTTTTAAAGAATAGTAAGGCTAGTTACTAAGGGCATATTCCTATATTGCCAGGGAGACCAGATGCTGTGTTGAAAGATCATCTCAACAACAGAAAAGCACTTATCACATTTATGATGCTCATCTCAAAACATGCTCTGAAGGCATTTTATGAAGCCATTTGCTGAAAATGAGTCAATACTAGATATGAGTATTACATGGGAAAACAACATAAGCTGCTATTTACTATACTCTGACCTTGGAAATGCTATCAGATTGACTATTCTGCTCTGTAGAATGAATCATCTGCAGTCCCTGACATGAGGAATTTATTTTAATACCTGTTGTCATTTGGTTCCCAAATATAACTGTGGAAATAGTGCTGTTTGCTGCCAGGCAAAAGTTTGCCCATAACCTTAGACAAATGGAGAAAATGCAGTAGAAAGAAGTTTTAATTAAAAGCAAGAGATAAAAAGGGAATGATTCATAGATTCATAGATGTTAGGGTCAGAAGGGAACTCAGTAGATCATTGAGTCCAACCCCTGCCCTGGGCAGGAAAAAGTGCTGGAGTCAGATGACCCCAACCAGATGTATGTCCAGTCTCCTCTTGCAGACCTCCAAGGTAGGGGAGAGCACTACCTGGGGTCAGATGACCCCAGTTAGGTGCTTGTCCAGTCTCCTCTTGAAGACCCTCAAGGTAGGGGAGAACACCACCTCCCTTGGAAGCCCATTCCAGTTCTGGCAACCCTTACTGTGAAAAAGTTATTTCTAATGTCCAACCTAAATCTGATCTCTGTCAATTGGTGGCCATTGTTCCTAGTTACTCCAGGGGTGCCCTTGTAAATAGAGCATCTCCTATTCCCTGCTGTCCTCCCCTTATGAATTTATAGGCAGCCACAAGATCACATCTCAGCCTTCTCTTGTGAAGGCTGAAGAGATCTAGGTCCCTCAGTCTCTCCTTGTAGGCCTTGCCTGTAGGCCTCTGACCATATGAGTGGCCCTCCTCTGAACCCTTTTAAGATTCTCCATATCCCTCTTGAAGTACAGTGCCCAAAACTGGATGCAGTACTCCAACTGCAGCCTGACCAGTGCCGCATACAAGGGAAGCATCACCCCCCCTGGACCTGTTTGTCATGCATCTGCTAATGCATGATAAAGTGTGGTTAGCCTTGTTGATCACTTCGTCACATTGGCTCATGTTCATCTTGGAGTCAGCTATGACTATGACCTTCCACTGCTGTGCTGCTGGAAGGTCACCTCCGAGCTCATCATGATGAGCTTCTGTAAGTAACTCTGCTTACTAATTATGTAGCAGTAGTGGGACACCTAAGCCATTATTTTGGATACCAGTGGGAGACACAGCATAGGTCTTGAATCACAGGCAGGAATGTTCCAGGGGTTCAGCTCCATGCAAATACTAATTAGAGCAGATTTGTCTCTTCATTGTTTTGTGGCAATCTTGCATGGCTGCATAGGGACTGCTCTGTAGCCTCATATAGGTGAACTATATAGTGTTGAGACCATTCCCATGATTGCTTGACTTGCTCCTCCGTGCTCTGAACATTCCCCTGTAGCCCTCACATAAGAAAAATGCCATTATTGAACTTATGAAAGAATTCTTCAAGGGCTGTTTCTAGGGTGGCCATCATAGAGGAAATGCCTGTTTGCTGCTACTCTGTCCTCAGTCCTTTATTGATATGAAACCTGATGCCTTTATGTCCTCTATTTTTCTCTTGAAGAGAGAAATAGAGGATGTAATGGCATCTGGTTTCATATTAATAGAGGACAGAGGACAACTGGACTGTCCTCTATGATGGCCACCCTAGCTGTTTCACCCATTTTAGGTCTCTTCATGCTACTGGAGTGGTGCAGAGGGGCCACATCTGTCCCTATTCCAGTACAAAGGAAAGCATATGACCTGCATCATTTTCTTGCACACATAGAGGTTCATACCAATTCTGACATGCTCCTTCATTTTACTATAATGAGTTAAAGGTGTACACAATGAGACAATGCCACATTCATGTTCTGTTTACCTGTCTTGTGTAGCTGACAACCTTGAAGGTTTAAGTAATAGAATAGCACAAAGTACAAGTTTATATGCTGAGGAACTCACATGAATTACTGCTACAATTATAATTTGACCATCCTGATAGTCAAATCCAAAGCTGATGGTGAAGAATTAAGCAATAATCTCATTAAAATGAGTGAGTGGGTAATATAGTGACAAATGAAATGCAGTTCATATAGGTACACAGTGATGTGTGTGGAAAAAATACTCCCACAATATATGTACTCAGTGACGGGCTCTGAATTATCCATTACTATTCAGGAAAGAGATCTTGAAATCATTGTTGACAGGTCTCTAAAAACACTGGCTGAATGCACAGCATCAGTCAAAGAGGCAAATAGAATGTTAGGAATTATTAGGAAAAGAATTGAAAACAAAATAAAACATATCTTAATGTAAACCTGTGGTGGGCCCCAGAGGCATGCCAGCGCAGCTGGGTGCCTGGGGCAGCTGCCACATATAGGGCAGCTTCTGGTTGCCGCTGAAATGAGCAATCATGATTGTGATTTCACAGCTGCAGCAGCAGCTGTTTCTTTCCACCCTCCCTCCTGTCACCCAATCCTGGAGGGGTGACTGGAGCGGCTGCCCCAGTCACTCCATGCTAGTTACACCACTGGTGGATCTTCATTCTGAATACTGTGTGGTTCTGGTCACCCCATCTCACAAAGGAGGTAGTCAAGCTAGAATAGGTATATGGACAAAAACCAAAAAAATCAAAACCACAAAAACATCCAAAAAAACACAGTACACAGTGAATGGCTTCCACAGGAGGACAGAGTAAAAGGAGGAGGATTTTTTAGTTTGGCTGAGAGATGACTGAGTGGGGGATATGATAGTGTTGCAAGTGGTTGGACTGCCTGGGCCCAGTTCCTGTAATGAATAAAGGCTTAGCTGGGACTGATCTGGTCCCAGACCCCAAACAGAGGTAATCAGGTTGAGTCATGCCTCAGGGAGAGGGCCCACCCACACTGGCTATATAAGCTCAGACCAGACAGCAGAGAGCTGGCTGGGCAATAGACCATCTTGCTGTGCCTCTGGTTGGCTTGGAACTCCCAAACCTGATTCCGCACTCTGAACCTCTGTCTTGGACCCTCCTACCTATTCCTGATTGCTCCTGTTCCAGATTACTGATGTTCCTGTCTTGGATCTCTTGACCTGGGTAAACTGCTTGCCATAACCAGGAACTCACCTTGACCTTTGGCTTGATATCCTGGACTTAGACTAATAGCTCACATGATCTTGGTTTACATTCCAGTGACACCTTGACTTAGCATGATCCACTTGGATTGGCTGCCTCTGATCCAGTTACCCCCTTACAGCCCCTCATAATTTGGTTTTTGTCCTTGGTTTGTTGATGCATTGCATTAAGTTTAAAGACATGACACAGTGAGTATACCTAGAGAGCCTTTAATTGCTGTCAGCTGGCTGATCAAACCAGCTGGCAGAAGGGAAGTGAACAGGGGTTAGCATGTCCAAAACATGATAGAAGAGTTACATTTTTTATACTGTTACTATACATTGAATACCTATAAAAGCCAATCAGATTCCAATGATAACAGACTAACATCAACCACCAGTTACTACACAGAAAGCTATGCAGGTGTTTTCTATTTCACTACTTTGGTTCATGTACCAATTAGATACCCTTATTGTTCAACCTCCCTTCACACATCCCTATATTCCTAAAAGGTGAGTCACTTCACTAATTATCTTCCAGGTGTTATCTGTAAGGGCCTTCAAACTCTCTGCCCATTATATTTTTAGCAGCCCTATGAAGCCTGGTCACCTTCCAAGAAGCGAAAAGGAAGTGGGGAACCTGGCTAGAAGCTCAGACCCCATTCAAATAGGGAGAAGAA
>NW_005843025.1:281258-283137 GCF_000455745.1 Alligator sinensis
TAAAAGCTGAAACCTTAACAAGACAGTGTTAGGGGTCAAGGCCTCTAGTTTGAAAAAGTTGACTAGAGTCAGCTGGATACTGGATCTGGATCTGGATGCGGACACTTAGAAGCAGCAGTTCACAAGACGAACATCTTGGACAGCCTCCTGCATGAAAGCAGTGTCCAACAAACAGTACAGCACTTAGTTGAAACCTGCAATCCTTACAAGTCTGGGCCAGACTGGGCAGATGGAATTTGCACATTGAGTGATAATACCAGATAATGGCTCACAGATTTGGAAGTTGATATTTAATGCCATACTAAAGAGAGAGAGGGGCCTCTAGTTTATCTGAGAGAGAGAAACCTATAAAATTATGAATGACATGGAAAAAATGAGTAGGAAAATAATATCCATTGGGGGTAGAATTACTATTCCCTTTGTTAATTTAAATGGTAGGTTCCTAGCTGCATAAGTGGTGTTTTTGGTATTTAGTCAGGTAGCAATTTTGTTTTTCCTGTAGTATGAATGCCTAAGTGTGCACACATAGACTAAGCATATGAGGTTGCTACATACACTCATTCTAGAGATGTACCTAAATCTAAGTCATGAAACATAGGTGGCCAGAGTATATTAGGGTATTTACCCAGGAAACCAGGCTGTGATTCTAACCCTTCCTTCTCCCAAAGATGAGACTGAATAGTCATCTCTGTGATTTTTCCAGCACAGTTGTCTAATCACCATGCCACAAGTTAAGCATTTTCCAAGTGCTTTTTTCGTCCTTTGAGCCAATTCCCCCTTCCCTTTAAATGTCATTATAAAAAAAGTGATGGAGAGGAATGGGGAGGGTTCTGTCTCATGGGGAGAAAGATTCCAGACTGAAACCCTTTCCCCTTATAGGCTAGTATCCATCTTACAAAATCATATGCCCCCTGGCTTGGTGGTTTTTTTTTGGACCCCACATATCTGCATGTCTTGATTGCCTAGAGGCCAATTTCTAAAGAAGCACTGAAGAAAGATCTCATTCATGCCTAATATGCATCCTGTTAGTCAATTACTATGTTAATATAGAATTCAGTGACATTAGGGCTGGAAGGGACCTCGAAAGATCATCAAGTCCAGCCCCCTGCCCCAGGGCCAGGAAGTCAGCTGGGGTTGTAGGATCCCAGCAAGAAAAATATCCAGATTTTTCTTGAAGGCATTCAAAGTAGGTGCTTGAACCACCTCTGGCGGCAGGCTATTCCAGACCTTAGGGTCTCAGACAGTAAAGAAGTTCTTCCTTATGTCCAGCCTGAAATGGTCTTGCAGGAGTTTATAACCATTCAACCTTGTCATCCCCTGGGGAGCTCTGGTGAACAAACATTTCCCCAGATCCTGGTGAACACCCCTTATAAACTTATAGGTGGCCATCAGGTCACCCCTGAGCCTGTGCTTTTCCAGGTTGAAGAGTCCCATAGCTCTCAGCCTGTTATCGTAAGGTCTGTTTTCCTGACCTCTGATCATGCATGTGGCTCTCCTCTGCACTCTCTCAAGCTTCTCCACATCCTTTTTGAATTGTGGAGCCCAAAACTGGATGCAGTACTCCAGCTGTGGCCTCATCAAGGCCGAGTACAATGGGAGAATGACATCCTGGGATTTGCTTGAGAAGCATCTATGGATGCAAGCCAGGGTTGCTCACTTTAGTAGCTGCAGCATCACACTGAAGGCTCATGTTCATTTTGTAGTCAATGATGACCCTCAAGTCTCTTTCTTCTGTAGTACTAGCCAGCGTAGCACTGCCAAGCCTATAAGCATGCTGCAGGTTTTTCCTCCCAAGGTGGAGAAACTTGCATTTTTTGGTGTTAAACACCATCAGGTTCTCGTCCACCCATTTCCTGAGCCTGTCAAGGTCAGCCTGGAT
>NW_005843025.1:283282-299355 GCF_000455745.1 Alligator sinensis
AAGGCTTTTTTAAAGTCAAGATATATGACATCGATCTCTCCCCCCTTGTCCAGGTGATAGGTCACCTGGTCGTAAAAGGAAATGAGATTGGTCAAGCACAACCTACCTGCAACAAACCCATGCTTGCTATCCCTTAGGATGTTGCCATTGGACAGTCCATTAAGAATGGCCTCTTTGATAATCTTTTCTAAGACCTTCCCTGGGATAGAGGTCAGGCTGATGGGCCTGTAGTTTGCCAGATCCACTTTCCTCCCTTTCTTGAAGATAGGCACCACATTGGCCTTCTTCCATTCTTCCAATCATCGGGAACTTCACCAGAGCACCAGGAACTCCGTGCCAGGGGCTAAGCTATGTTGCTGGCTGAGCTATGAAGCTCCTTGAGTACTCTGGGGTGTAAATTGTCAGGGCTGGCTGACCTGAAGGTGTCCAGCCTCTCAAGGTGTTCCTTCACAAGGTCAGCATTGATGGAGGGCAAGGAATCACCCTCACCCGGGTGTCCCTGTCCCTTAATGGACAGGGGCGTCCCATGAGACTTGTGAAAGACTGATGCAAAGTACGCATTTAGTAAGTTGGCTTTTTCCTAGGTGTCAGTCATCAGTTGTCCATTCTGGTTTAGCAGAGGTCCAGTGTTGCCCTTGCTTTTCCTCCAGCTCCCCACATATCTAAAAAAGGACTTTTTGTTGTCCTTGATACTTGTTGGAGTTTCATTGCAGCGTTGGCTTTCCTGGTTTGCTCCCTGCAGGTCCAGAACAGTGCAGTATATTCCTCCTTGGAGGTGGATCCCGTCCTCCATCCTTTGTAGTTCTGTCTTTTTAGATGCAGGAGGTCTGCTAGTTCCTTGTTGAGCGAAGGGGGCTGCTGTGCCCTTTTGCTGCCTTTCCTCTGAGACAGAATAGCCTTAGCGTGTGCATCTAGGATCACTCCCTTAAAGAGAAACCACTCTTCCTGGACTCCCCTCCCTTCCCCTTTGGGGTTGTGGTCCCTTAGGGCCTCACCGACAAGTCTCCTGAGCTTGTCAAAGTCAGCCCTCCTGAAGTTGAGGACCCCTTGTACTGCTGACTGACTTGTCAGCTTTTCGGTGGATGGTGAAGGTGATCAGCTCATGGTCACTGTCACCCAGCTTCCCTTTGATCATTAGATCACTGATTAGGTCATCCCTGGTTGCCAGTACCAGGTTGAGTAGTCCTTTACCTCTCATTGGCCTGTAGACTTCTTGCATCAGATAGAGCTCATCCAGGCACGTGAGGAAGCTTTGTGACTGTTTGAATCTGGTTGAGCGCTTTTCCCACGAGATGTCTGGGTAGTTGAAGTCTCCCATGAGAACCATGGACTGGGAGTGTGTGGCCTCAGCCAATTCCCTGGTGAACTCCTGGTCAAGCTCTGTGTCCTGGGAGGGAGGTCTGTAGTAGACTCCCACCATTGTATCCCCTGTGCCATGTTCCCCACCAATTTTAACTCAGCGGGTCTCCAGCTGTCCACCCTGGTCACCAATGTTAGCTAGCAGGGATGCATAGCTCTGCTTGACATAGAGAGCTATGCCTCCGCCCCTTTTGTCTACTTGATCTCTTCTCTACAGGGTATAGCCATTTATACCCATGGTCCAGTCATGGGTGGAGGCCCACCAGGTCTCCGTTATCCCTATGACATCATAATTGTTTGTGTTGAGCAGGAGGACAAGTTCCTCCTGTTTATTCCCCAAGCTCCTAGCATTTGTGTACAGGCAGGCAAGTGTCCCCTTGGGGGCTCTTGCCCTGCCTACTGGTTGTTCCAGGGCTGGGGCAGGGGGGGGCTCCATTAAGCGCCTTGGCCTGGTGGCTTTGCAAGGGTTGCTCAGCGGGCCAGCAGTGGTGGTAGTCCCCCCATCCCCCAGCAGGCTTAGTTTAAAGCCCGGTGCAGCAGGTCAACCAGTCTGACTGAGAAGAGCCTCCTCCCCAGCAGAGAGAGGTGGAGGCTGTCAACTCCCAGCAGCTCGCTGCCTCTCTCACCAAAGAGTGGACTGTGGTCATGGAAGCTGAAGCCTTCCCGTTGACACCATATATACAGAAGTTGCCTGTTCAAATCCTTTCTGGGTATGGGGACCCTAGAACCCATCTATCCAGCTTTATGGATGACTGCCATAACTGCTTACCTACTGAGGCTAGCATGTAGGCAAGGTCTTCCCTGAACAAATGTGCAGGTATACATGTACATGATCACCTATGTATCTAGCCAGTGCATAGTTCTGCTGTGCATCCATACTCTATGCACATACATTTACACATCCACTGAATGGGCAGGACCAAAACCAGCCATCTTTGTGGCAAGAGAACTGCCATTTAGGTGAATAAAGAGAAGCAGTAGAGTTCTGCCCTTGGTCCCTAAATGCAAAAACTAGGGGACACTCAATGAAAATATGAAACAGCAGGGTTAAAGTAGCCAAAGAAAGTACTGTTTTATACAACAGACAATGTCTAGAGCTTACTGCCAACATTATAATTAGCATTAAAAAGAGATTAAGCAAATGTATGGAGGAGAAATCCATGAGGAACTACTAAACACAACATTCAGGTATGTAACCTTAGTCTTAGGAAATCCCTAAACCTCTCACTGTTGGCACCTGGGAGGGTATGACATTCTGTACCTGCTCTGCTTTTCCTTTAAAGCAGGGGTGGGCAAAATCCAGCCCATGGGCCGGATCCAGTCCATGAGGCCATTCTATCTGGCCTGGAGGGGCCCTTAAAAAATTTGGAAAATTAATATTTCTCTGCCCTTGGTTCCTGTAAAAAATGACAGGAACCAAGGGCAGTAGGGCCCAGGGGAAGCCCAGCAGGCTCCAACAACAGCGGGGTCTGCTGGGCCCCTCCCCCCCAGCCGGAAGCCTCAACTGCAATTTCTGGGCTGGGAGCACATGGCTGCCCTGTGCGGGAAGCTCAGGTAAGTGTGTGTGGGGGGGAACCCGGGCAAGGAAGGAGCTCGGGGTGTGGAGTGGCCCCTCCCCACCCATGCCCGGTGCCCCATGCTGCAGCTGCTTGCAGCCCATGCGGAGCTGCCTGTGCCTGCTCCGGACAGCCCTATGTGGGCTGCAAGTGCCTGCAGTGTGGGGCACCAGGCGTGGAGTGGGGGAGGGGCTGCTTCCCCGCCCCATGCTCAGCTTTTCCCTGGGCTCCTTGCCTGTGCAGAGAAAAGCAGCCCCTCACCCACCCCATGGATGGTGCCCCACACCGCAGGTGCTCTCATCCCATGTGGGGCTATCCAGAGGAGGCACAGGCAGCCCCAGGCCGGCTGCGAGCGGCTGCAGAGTGGGGTGCCGGGCTTGGGGCAGGTGAGGAGCTGCTTTCTCTTCCCCCCGTGCTCAGCACCACCTTGTAACCCAGCCCAACTGCCGGGCTGGCAGTGGGGCAGGTTACAAGCTGGTGCGGAGCACAGGGAAAAGGGGCCCCTTGCCCGCCCCCAGGGCCGGGCCCCCTCGTGCGCCCCCCCCTTGCCGCCGGCCTGGGGCCTCCCTGTGCCTGCTCCAGACAGCCCCATGTGACCTGCAAGCACCTGCAAAGTGAAGCACCGGCCATGGGGCAGGTGAGGGGCCACATTCCCCATACTCAGCACCAGCTTCTTTCCTGCTGGTGAGCAGGGGGTCGGGGCTGTGTGCTGCCCCCCACCTGTACCATGGGGTTGGGGGGCACTGGGTGTGAGTGGGCAGGGATCCAGTGGGAGCACAGGCCCGCACCAGTGTCCCAGAGCCAGTGCCGGCGGAGCCCAGAGCAGGGTGGCAGGAGCACAGGATCCCAGCTGGCACGGGCTCTATGGAGCCGGGCCAGCTCTCCCCTCCCTGCTAGTGCAGCCCAGCCCAGTTCCACAGATGCCTGCCAGCCTGTGCCCCGCTTTGGGCCTCACTGGTGCTGGCCCTGGGACATTGGTTCCAAGACATTGGGATGTTGGTCCCAAGATGGTGGCCAAGGGGTGGGGCACCTGTCAAGGGATGGGGCACCTGTCAAGGGGTGGGGTTACCCATGCGGCCCTCAACAGCCTGCCAAAACTGGGTAAGCAGCCCTCCGCTCAAAATAATTGCCCACCCCTGCTTTAAAGCCTCTGCTATTTGCCATTGTGGGAGACAGGATACTGGACTAGGTAAAGCTTTTGTCTGACTTGTGCTGACAGTACTTATGTTCTTAAGCTTGGTACTCAACAGTTAGAAGTAATAGAGGAAGAGAAAGACCTGGGCATGTTTGTTGATCACAGGATGATTATGAGCTATCGTGGAAATGTGGCCATTAATAAGGAAAATACTATAGTAGGATGTATCCAGTTAGGCACTAGTAAGACCTCATTTGGAATACTTGGTATAGTTCTGGTCCTCCTCTCTTCAAGAAACATGAATTCAGAGTGGAGCAGGTACAAAGAAGTGCTGCAGGATGATAAGAAGAACAGAAATCTGTGTTAAAAGAAAAGACTAAAAGAGTTTGGTTTGTTTAGCATATGAAAATTAAGGCTTCAAAGGCATTCAACTGCTTGATGTAATTACATAAGGGAGGTAAACACCAGGAAAAGAGAATAAAAAATAAAACACCATCTCGGCATAACAATAAATGGGGGTACACTGGCCATGAATACATTTAGGCTAGAAATTAGAGGAAGTTTCCTAATAATAAAATCAGTGGGGTCCTGAAATGAACTTCTAGTAGAAGTAGTGGAGACAACTATTTTTAAGATGGAGGTTTGTGAATTTATCAATGGGATTTATGTGAATTAGTTGCCTGCAAAAGTTGGAGACTGGATTCTAATGCCTA
Organism: Alligator sinensis; assembly: GCF_000455745.1. Classification (NCBI taxonomy): domain Eukaryota; kingdom Metazoa; phylum Chordata; order Crocodylia; family Alligatoridae; genus Alligator; species Alligator sinensis. The sequence goes on from NW_005843025.1 coordinate 288,046, forward strand.
GGAGGTCCATTGCTATCTTTTGTTTCCATATGTCAGACAAGAAATTTAGCACAACTCAGCACCCCTTTGTCCCCTTCTCTCTGGCACTCAGCCTACACTCTCTGACATTTGGCACCAGGGTGCCAAAATACCATAGGCCACCCGGGCCATGGCCCGACCAACTTTTAGCATGTTAATTTATATAATCCACAAATGCACAATTGCCATTCCAGTTAAAACTGTATAGCTCAGGGACATCCCAGAGAGCCATCATGGGATCCAGCATGGCCTCCTCCCCATCTGTGGACATGCCCATGCCTATGCCCTCCCCTGGGGCCCCAACTGCACCAAGGAGGAGACTAGTGACCTCATGGTGCTGTGGGCAAGGCAGAGGTACAGTGCCAGTGTGGGGTGGCCACTTCAAAATGCATATTTATAGGGCACTTTCAGACTGGGTGCAGGACTGAGGGTACAACTGGTTGGCACAGCAGTGCCACATAAAGGTCAAGGTCTTGCAAGCGCAGTGGGTCACTGTGACCAACCACTATCATCAGTCTGGCCATGCCTGCAAATCCATGCTCTTTACGTGGCAACTGGACACCATTCTTGTGCTCCGGGACAGAGGCCACAGCCGTGCAGTATACACCAGCCTGGGTGGTCTGCCAGAGCCCCCACCCTGGCCTGGCACCCCAGTGACATGTCACTGGGGGATGGCCCCTCAGGTACCCGGTGTTCCATCCCACCCGGCTCCTCAGCTGCAGTTTCCACCAGCAGTTCAGGGAGCCCTGGCCAGCACCTGCCTTGACAACTCCACAGACCCAGGGCTATCCATGAGGCACTGCCAGCCATAATACCACTGACTGCCAGCTCCTCTCTGGGGGTGCCCCCAACTGGATGCCTGCACACTGTGCCCCGCAGGCTGAGGACACCAGCTGCCACCACATGCTATTGCTAGCAGGGAGGACCATGCTGAGCTGCCAGCCACACCAGACCCAGCCACATGGTAAGCCCCACCCTGAGGGGAGGGCCCTACCCACCCTGGCCCCCACCCCTGGCTCCTGCTCCTGTGCCAACTCCCCACCCAACCTGATTGAGCAGCCTGTGCTCCTGCAGCTGGTTGGTCATGGGCCCCTCACATGCTGAAGAACATATCCATGCTGGCGGTGATGTCCTCCTCAGCAGCAGGGGACAGGGACATGTAGCACAGCCACATGTAGCCCTACAGGTGACAGCAGAGGTTGCAGGGCAGCCTGGGCTTGCCCCCTGTGCTGTTGTAGCTCATGGTCCCATACCAAGAGCGCAGATGCTCCTGGAGCACCATGAGGATCATCAGCAGCAAGGTGTAGTGTGTTGGACTTGGACCATGCAAGCAGCTCATCTTGCACCACCCAGGGGATGTGCAGCAGGGGCATTATCAAGATGCGGTGGTGGCATGATGTGGGACTGGCATGGTGTGGGACACGGGCAGCTCCTTGTCCCAGTTAGCTGGGAGCCCTGCACCTCTTGAGCCCGGGCACTGTGGGCTGGGAAGTAGTGCAGCAGAGCAGTTGACCTGCAGGAGGAGATGGGGGACAGTGGGATCTGGAGCTGTGGCAGAAGCATGGCTTGTCTCTCCCTGGAGACAGGGTGAGGGAAGCAGGCTGCCTGTGGCCAGCACCCAGTGGCCTGCTGGCCCCAGGGGAGTGCGTGGTGATGTGGGGCTTGGCCAGTGCCTGCCTGGCTCTGGGCCTGCCTGGCCAACTTACAATGATCCCTGGGCACCCATGTACCCTGACCCCTGCTCTGAGGCTGGACAGTGCACAGCCCCTGGTTCAGAGCATCTTATCTCTGAAAGGTTGCAAACTCTCAGAAAAAGCTTCAGTCTCATGGGTCTGCTGGTTCTGTAGCTGGATGTGGGGGAGAGGCCGCACTTAGCAGTGGGGATGCGGCATTAGGCTTACCGCTGCCCATAGCCAGGGCACTGTGGTTGTGCCAGCTCCATCAGAGTCAGAGTGGCCAAGGCAAAAGCTGCTGTGTGCTGTCCCTGCACGTGGCACACTGCTCCTGGGCAAGGAAAATGCTGGCCAGAGAACAGCATGCTGGCCTGGTTTTTAAAGAAGTCTGCTAGGTGCTGGCACCTGCAGGAGCCTGGAGTTCCCCCCGGTGGTGGCAGAGGCCCATTGCAGGGCTGCAGGAAACTTGGTGCAAAGAGCAGCAAATCTGCTCCCCAATGCCCACGTGTGTAGATGCCTGCCCAAAAGTGCTTACACCAGAGTATATTTAGGCCAGCTCAAATGCATGTGTAGATGTGCCCAGTGTGCTTTAATTTTATGGAGAAAAGCATAAGAAGAGCCACAGACTGGAAGTTAAAGCCAGACAAATTCAAATAAGAAGTAATGACCTGATGTTTAATAGTGAGGATGAAAAGCCTTTGGAAGAAACTATCCATTTCCTGATATCCTTTACATTTTCCATTTCCTGATATCTTCATATTGAGATCTGATGCCTTTGTGGAAGATATACTATAGCCAAATACAAGCTATACTTTGGTCTAATGAAAGATTTTGAGCTCAGTACAGGAGTAAACGGATGATCCTCTAATATGTCAGAATGGAGACTAGATGGTATGTGGTCTCTTCAGGCCTTAAGCTATATGAAACTATATACTTCTGTATTAGGATTGGCTGATAGCCTGAACCCATCAATACAGCAATTCCGTCATCTAGCAGCAAACGGTTTGTTTTATCTTTTTTAGAAGCAGCTTAGAGATTGTTTGAAAATTCTAATACAGACACCAATGTGCAGGGACCACCAAGCTGCAGTAAGGATTTCAGCAGATATAAACGACTATTAATGATTGATACAGGAGAACACATTTTAGCACAGGAGTTTAATTAGCTAGTGTTGCAGCTGTTTTTGGTTGAGATAACTTTATGGAACATAAAGCTATTATGTGGCTTCATACCAACAGGGTATCTATTGAGCCAATGTAAAAGTGAAATAGCAAAAAATGCTATCATGACATTTTTTTGAAGTTGAGTCCCTGCCAATATCTTTTAATAATAAAGAAAGGATAAACACTTTTTCATTAGTTTTATGGCTGGATTCAGAGCTCATGCAAGTCAGGGGTGAGTAGCACTGACTGCTGCCAAAAACTGTGCAGACAGGTGTTGAACAATTTTCTCTCAATGCAGCTCTGGAATGTCCCTTTAGTGAAGACAAGCCTGGTTAGAGTTCTGAGCACCACATGCCAACATGTTTTTGCATATAACAAAAGCTGAGTTTGAACAAGTTTGAACAATATACCTTACATTCTTATTTTTTCAAAATATTACAGTTAACAATCTAAGACCCCAGTCCTCCACTGAATTATGTGTGGGTAGACTGCAAATAGCTTATGTCATGTCATATCTACACCAACATTTTATTGATAGAAGGTGTCAATGTTATTAGCATAGCTAAACCTACTCCAAGGTTTTGTGGATATAAGTGGCTTCTTTTAGTATGGTGTGATTAGAAATAGGTTTAATCAAATCAAAATGCCAAAATAAGCTTCTCTTACATTGGAAGTGCCTACTCTGCACAGCCCCTTGACAGTGATTTATTTATATTAATATAAATGTCAATTCCAGATATATTGGAGGAACTTCCTCACATAGATAATTCCTAGACATAATAGAAAGACAGAAGATGGCTATAGATAAGGATCTAGACAAGTAAAAAATGTGCTAAACACATACATGATTATTTGTTAACATGAGTGTCATGTTAAGTCTGAAGTATTTACAGACTATGTCAGTTACACTATGGATCTATGGCACAGGTTAGATTTAGTGCCAGGATGTCAAAATAAAGTAATTCTGCACTGTTATCCTGTTACTGATAGAAGCTTGTATGACAATAGTTTAAGATGGGCTTAGTTCCTGTATCCCAGACAAAAATGCTTAAAGACAGCATGAGAGAGTCTTGCCACAGTGAAACTCATGCATATAAGAATGCATATGCCATATAGATTCAGACTTAGGAATAGTGGTATAGGTATGCAGTGTTTTCTTCTGGTTATGCCCTGGTGATGGTGCTATCCTCGCCTATTCATCCTGATATATGCACTCTCTCAGGGGGTGGGAAAGATGGCTTCTGGAGAGCCCACAGCCATGTCTCTTTCTAGAGAAGAATGAGGGGAGTGCTATCCACACAGTAGGTTGGCTTGTCTTGGAAAAAATAGTGCACCTCGTCATTTTACCAGTCTTAACAACCCAAGGCATTCAGTAATCATAAAACAGGTTCTTCAAATGAGATTGGCTCAAAATCATGGGATTAAAAACCAACCAAAGAAAAAGCTATCCCCCAACCAAAGACCCCCAAATACCAATAAGTTTCTGTTTAAAAAGGTAGGATGTGCAGCTATCTAGCTCTTTATTTAAAGAGAAGCTGAGGCTCTTACACATTCACATGACTCCCAAAACTGGATTTTTAAAAAATCCACTAAGGACCAGATCCTATTTCACCTATTAGACACCTACATGGAGTTAGCTCTTAAGTGCAACCCTGTTCCACCTTCTTGTGTTCATGAAAAACAGTTAAGGCAAACAATGGGTGGCCCTACCTTTTCTTTAGCGCACTTTTTTTACTTAGTCTTAAAGCTAAGAGGATAGTGAGTTAGAGAAGTAGATGAACACTTTTTAGGAACTTGAGAAGTGTGGGATAAGCTCATACCTAGATACTTCAGTCCACTTAGGTTGAGTAGGATCTGGCCCTAAATTATTGTAAGATTTGCAATACAATATGGGAGTTGGCAATATAGCTATATACAAATTCTGCTTGCTATGTTTGAAATAAAATCCTGATCATTTTCTCCACCACGCAGGCTCCTTGGTTTCCTTAGGACCCCTTTCCTGACTAAGGAATACTCACATGGCTACAGTAGGAAAAAAATGTATGACTTGACAATGAGATGATACAAGATATCTATCTTAAAAGTGTTTCCAAAACCTTGGTCTAGTTACCTGTCTGTATAAAGCAAGAGGCAAGGATTTCTTAGGGTTATCTCTTTTATTGGACCAACTATGTACTTGGGATAAAATTAGATAAGTTTTTGAATTAAGACATTCTTTGTTAGATCTCTGATTACAGGAAGCCAGGCCCAGCAAGTAAAGCACAGCATAGAGGATGGGCTTCTTGCGTAGATATAGCCAGAGAAAATAAAGCCAATGACACATCTGGTTCTATTAGCATTAATGGTAAATTATAATGGACATGTCTATATGTGCTATGAATATGATTTAGGCTTACTGGGCCCATCTACATGTGCACCTGACTGCAAAGTTGTTTCTGCGCAGTCATTTAGTACTTGCTTTAGTTTCTCCCTTTGTCTATGACTGACTATGCAGCCCTCTGCAGCTATGGGGCCGCTTGGCCCACCAACACCTCACCCCCTGTCACAGGAGAGGCAGGCAGACTGACTAATATCTGCAACACATTGTTGCAAACTAAATTACATCAAAATGTAGTTCAGTTTGCAATGATGCAAACTCATTTAAAACCCCCCAAACTCCTGCACATGTACAGTGTGATACCATTAAGCCAAAGTGACAGTTTCATCACTTGTACATGGTAATGGTGTCACGTGTACAAGTGCCCTAAGTGTTCATTTGTGAGGATGTATTTAACCTCTGTGCATGCCAGCCAACATTTTGAAACATGTATGCCTGTTAGGCATCTAAATCCAAGATATCTATACAGATGAACTTTTGATCAGATATGTCCATTTCTCAGTAGTTGACTTTAGGTGTCAGTGATGGAAAGTTTTGGCCTAGTTTTACTGTTCAAATTACATAAACTATATTTATACATGATTTCTCTCTCTCTCTCTCTCTCTGTCCCCTGCAAAGTTTGAGTGATTTATATTTATATGGATTCATAGTAGCACATTTTCTTGTAGATGACTGCATTTTCAGAAAAATTACTTTTAGAGAATTTTACATGTGTTTCTTATTCCAGAGGGAGAGAAAGAGTGAGAGACTATGAGAGTTAGAGAGTGCAACCATACTGCAGTTAAGTAGGGTTGGCCATTTGTCACTGTCTTATCTTATCAGTTACAGGTGACTAGAGCCAGAGAGACCTGGTGATGGAATGAGAATGCTGCTGAAACATTTGAGACTGACTTAAAAGTGAGATTAGCTGCAATGTACTTCATGAAAATGAATGTTCAGATTTTTCTGACTTGTTATGTCAGGGATGGATTGAAGCAGTGACCTTTTTGTAACTGAGATTTAGACATATCTTCAAGTGGCTGCCATTTTTTTTTTTGCTTGAGGTTTATGGCTATGTACAGTATGGTTCAAAAAGCACCTGGTGGAAGCACTCTAACTATTGCACTTAGAATGCTATAAGTTAGAATGGGAATTAATTTAACAGACATTTGCCACTCCGTGGGTGCATAGGGAGGTGGGGGTTTGATGCCTACCTGCACTGGCCAATGTTGGCACTGAATTTATGACCCAGATACCTTGTTCTGGGTGGATCCAAAACCTCATACTGACCACAACCTCTCCATTTGATAGTAGGTAAATTTTATTGATACACAGTGATAGCAGATAAGAATAATGCAAACAATTCTATATCTACTAGCCCCAAAGTTCACAGAGTCAAGGTATGCCTGGCCAGTACATGAGTTTCACTCTGAGGTTCTCTCTTGAATGTCAGATGTCAGCAGCCTGGAGGTTGAAGGCTGAGGCAAACAGCCACCCACAGTGGGGTGGGTGAGATGGGCTGGTGGTATTCCCTTTGCCTATGTTGGGCTTGGGTTCCCCTCTCAGGGACCCTTTGCTGCTCTGAAATCCCTCTTTTTGTATCCTTTTCCTCCCCTGATGACTTTTCATCTCTGGGCATCATTGATTGGTTTCCCTGTGGTCATCATACTGTCCATGTTCTGTCCTGTCAGCATATTTTTTTGTTACAACAAACCCATCACCTGCACATATCATAATTTGGTTATTTTTGGTGTCCTCCTAATTTGGTCCATTTACCAAAACCAGAAATTCCAAGGGCTCTGCAGCTGGGCACTGTGATCTAATGCCACCTTATCTCATGTTATGGAACAGTGTGTTACATGTCTTCAATTTCCCAGCCTGTGTGTCTGCTTGCTGCTTGCCTGTATCAGACACAGTGGGCCTTGAAGGCACAAACAGGCTTTTAGAAATCAACCCTTGCCATTGCCCTGGACCATTTTTCTAATGTAATATCTACTTTGCCTACAAGCCAATTCCCAAAAGCAAACCTCTAAATACCATTTTCTAGCCATCACCCAATGCCAGCAGGTGTGGGCCACACCTGCATTTCTCCCAGGAGGCTGCCAGAGGGGCCTCTCTCCCAAGTCTCTTCCCCCACCCCCCAACTGGTGACTGTCAGAAGTGGCTTCAGGGGCTGCTGCGGGGGAAGCAGTGGGTGGAATGGACCCCCCCTCAGTGCAAGGGCCTCCCACAGCTTGCTGGCTAGGGTCTTGAAGGGGGCCAGGCTGGGGCTGCATGGCAGGGGGGCTCCCTTCCCCCTCCTCACCCTAGCCTCTTGACACCTGCAGGAAGGAGCTGCAGCTCAGGGCTCCCCAGCCTGGCTTTTCCCTGTGCCAGGAACTGGGGCCAAGGGGATCTGGCTGTGCAAACTCACCCTCCCCCACAGCTGGCAAGACCCCAGATAGCAAGCAGGGGGAAGGGCTCTCATGGCTCTTCTTTCCGCCCTGTCCCCAGTTCCTGGTGTGGCAAAAAGCCAGGCTAGGCAGCCCCATGCTGCACCTTCTGGCTGCTGTTGCTAGGAGGTGTGGGTGGCGGGGTATGGGAAAGGAGCGCCCCCATGCTGTGAAGGCCCCCCACAGCTTGCTGGCTGGGGTCCTGGCAGTGGGAATGTGTAGGGGGTGCATGTGCAGTCCCTGAGAGCACTGGTGTACCCCCTGACTGGCCGTGCTTCCTGCTTAGGTGATGGGCAGGGGGTGCAGGTGGGAGTGCCACTGCCCTCCCTGTGAGCGCTGGCTGGGGAGTGGGAGTGCTGGATGTAAAGCTGTGGCCACTGCCAGAAGCACTGCAGCCACTTCCGGGAGCAGCGCAGCTGCTTCCCAGTTGGTGAGTTTTGCCGTGGAGGACTCTTCCCCCTCAGTAAGTGAGATTGGCCATGTGGGGCCTCTTGATAGTTGTTGCCAGGAGCTGCAGCATGGGGCTGCTCAGCCTGGCTTTTTGCTGTGCAGGGAACTGTGGCCTGGGGGGAAAGAAACTCCCTTGCTGTGAGGGTCCCTCCCCCACAGCTTCCTGTCTGGGTTCTTGGGGTGGGGGCTGGGCTGAGTCTGCGTGGCAGGAGGTCTTACATTCTCCCCAGTGCAACTTCTATCTGCAGCTGTCAAGAGGCCTGGGCGAGTGGGATGGGGGGGAGAAGGTTGCTCCCCTGCTGCACAGACTCAGCCTGCCCCCCCACTCCAGGACCCCAGACAGCAAGTGGTGGTGGTGGGGGTGAGGTCCTGCAGCATGGAGCTACTTGGTTTGGCTTTTTGCCACACTGGAAACTGAGGTTTGGGGTGGGGGAGGAAGGGAAACAGTCTCTTTGCTATGTAGGCCCAGCCTAGTTTCCACCAAGACCCAAACCTGTGAGCTTTGGGTACATCCACATGGCAGAGAAGCTTTGTTTCCCAATAGTTACCAATGCAGCAAAAAGCAGCAGGCTACAAAGAGCAAAAAGCTCCTGGCTTTAGCTGGGGGAATGGAGCCTCTCTGCCTAGCTTGCTGGCATGGGTCTCAATGGGGGCTGGGACAGGTCCATATGGCAAAGAGGTTCCATTCCCCCACCTCCCAACTGGCTGCATAGAGAGGAATCAGTCTTTTTTTTCTCTCTCTGTGACAGCCTGGGGTAGAGCTGGCCTGGTACTCACCAGAAGCAGATAAGCACAGGCCGAGGCTAACAAGCTGCCCAGTGAGGGGTCCCTGGGATGGTAGCAGAATGCAACCTACATTGAAGCACAATGGATACAATACAGATGTTCAAAAAGTGCTCTAACCTAATGTGTTTTAGTCTAATACCACATCCATTGAGGATTAACTTACAGTAGGATCCACCATGTGGATATGGTCCCACTAAGGGAAATGCCTTACTGGACTTCGTCCTGGCTATAGGGGATGATTTGGTGGGGGATCTATTAACACAAGGTAACCTAGGGGACAGTGACCATCACTTGATTGAATTCACTATCTGGCGTAGGGTGGGAAAGATAACCAGTAGGGCAGAAGTGCTAGACTTCAGGAAGGCTAACTTCAGTGTGCTCAGGATATTAGTTAGCAAGGCACTGAAGAAGAGGCGAATTGGTGAGATAGGAGTCCAGGAAGGGTGGTCATTCCTAAAAGGAGCAATCCTACGGACATAGAAAGGGACAATTCCTTTGCACAGGAAAGGGGGTAAAGGGGCCAAGAAACCCTCTTGGTTGAACATGGAAATCCATGAAAGCCTAGGGGCAAAAAAGGGACATATAGGCTGTAGAAGCAGGGGATAGCTATCAAGGTGGAGTATACCTACTTGGCCCACACTTGCAGGGAGGCAAGCAGAAAGGCCAAAGCAGAAATGGAACTTAGGCTGGCAACAAAAATTAAAGACAACAAAAAGTCCATCTTCAGGTGTATAGGGAGCAAAAAAAAGGTGCAGGGTAGCATAGGAGCCCTACAAGACAAACTAGAGCAGTTAGTGATAGATAGAGGGGACAAAGATGAGTTCTTCAATGAGATTTTTGTGTCTGTCTTCCTGAACTCAGGAACCTGGATCAGGACAAATATCACAATTGGATCATAGACAGGCATAAAGCGGAAACCAGCCCACCAACTGTTAGCACCAACTTAGTGAAGAGACACTTGGAGGGACTGGATGTGTTTAAGTCAGCAGGCCTGGATGATCTTCATCCAAGGGTGCTGAAGGAAATGGCCAGTATCATAGGAGAGCCAGTGGCACAGCTGTTTGAGCACTCTTGATGCTCAGCTCAGGTCCCTGAGGACTGGAAAAGGCCCAGTGTGGTCCCTATTTTCAGGAAGGGGAGGAAGGAGGATCTGGGTAATTATAGACCGATTATTCTCATCTCTATTCTTGGGAAAACCTTTGAAAAAATTATTAAGGATCATATCTGTGGGAGTCCAGCAGGGAAAGCAGTGCTAAAGGGCAACCAGCATGGATTCATAGCAGGTAGATCCTGCTTGACTAACCTTGTTTCTTTTTATGATCAGGTCAGAAAATGCTTAGACACAGGAATTGAGGTGAATGTCATCTACTTGGATTTTAAGAAGGCCTGTGATATGGTATCTCATTACACTCTTATAGATAAACTGAGTGACTGTGATGTAGATGATTACATGGTCAGGTGGGTGGCAAATTGGCTTAGGGGTTGCACCCAGAGAGTGGTGGTGGATGGGTCGGTAACAACCTGGAAAGATGTGGGCTGTGAAGTCCCACAAAGCTTGATCCTTGGATTGGTGCTGTTCAATGTCTTCATCAGTGACTTGGATGAGGGCATGGAAAGCACTCTGTCCAAATTCACAGATGATACCAAATTATGGAGCAAAGTTAACACACCAGAGGGTAGGGAACAAATCCAGGAGGATCTGGACAGGTTGGAAAAGTGGGCAGATGCAGTTAGGATTCAGTTCAATAAGGACAAATGCAAGGTGCTGCACCTAGGAAGAAGGAATCACCAGCATGCTTACAGGCTGGGGGATGACCTTCTCAGCAGCACGGCAGCAGAAAAGGATCTTGGAGTCACTGTTGACTCCAAGATGAACATGAGCCATCAATGTGACAAAGTGATCAGTAAAGCTAACCGCACTTTATCATGCATTAGCAGGTGCATGAGAAACAGGTCCAAGGATGTGATACTTCCCCTTTATGTGGCATTGGTCAGGCTGCAATTGGAGTCCAGTTTTGGGTGCCACACTTTTGTTAGGGTGAACAACCTCGAGAGGTTTCAGAAGAGGGCCACTTATATGGTTAGGGGCCTGCAGGCAAAGCCCTACGAGGAGAGATTGAGGGCCCTGGATATCTTCAGCCTCCGCAAGAGAAGGCTGAGAGGTGATCTTGTGGCTGCCTACAAATTCATCAGGGGAGGACAGCAAGGAATAGGAGATGCTCTGTTTACCAGAGCACCCGTTGGAGTAACTAGGAACAATGACCAGAAACTGATGTAGAGCAGATTCAGGTTAGACATCAGGAAGAACTTTACACTAAGGATTGCTGAAATCTGGAATGGGCTTCCAAGGGAGGTGGTGCTTTCCCTTACCTTGGGGGGTCTTTAAGAGGAGGCTAGACATGCACCTGGCTGGGGTCATCTGACCCCAGCAC
>NW_005843025.1:299372-310445 GCF_000455745.1 Alligator sinensis
CCTGCCCAGGGCAGGGGGTCAGACTTGATCTGCTAAGGTCCCTTCCAACCCAAACATCTATGTTTTAAGTGTTTTAAGTGCCGCCAATGTCTGCTCTGTTATGGCTTTAAAATACTTTCTGTGCACATAATACAAGTTTAATGTAATGTCTGCACTTAGCCTCAAGTTACAGCCTAAACTGAATATTTGCACATCATGCTATTCTTTGGCTTGCTATGTGCCTCAAGCATTTTCTGAATTGCTAAGGTAATGGGGTCCAGAGGGCAGGACAGGGATCTAGGACAAATAACTTCTAGGCCCAGATCTGCAACTTACACACCTAACAACTCTGGTCAAATCATCTTTGCTTGTTCTCCCTCTTTATCTACATTAGTGAAGCACTTCCAGATCTATGAATGAAATATGTTTAATAATTATGAATTATTTAGATGCAGTTCAGAAATTCTGTGATCCTAAATATAAGTAATGAAAATATTTGTCCTCAAAGGTCTAAGGGCTCAATGAAACTTAAAATGGCAATTTCACTTACTTCCTTAATTACATGCTAGGGGCACCTCAGGATATGGTACTTGCTAAAGCAATGAATCAACTGTGAAATGAAATTTAATAGTTTATCGACCAGTCATTTTATGAAAGTGCCTACAGTTTTTAAGAAGACTACTGGGGATAGTAGAACTCACATTGATTTCTACATTCATTGGCCACACAACTACCGTATATACTGGTTGGTATTTCTGTTGTAATAGAAATCAGATGTGTGTTTAATTAATGTTAGGTCTATATGCCATTATACTAGGTCATTATAGTTTACTGTGGACTCCCAGTTAGAAAGGGGATGACAAATTTGTGGTTAGAAGAAATAGCATTTTTAATTTTTCAGATACTTGCAAAAAACTCTGGACCAAATTTTATCCTCAGATTTACACATCCCTCCTCGGAGACAGAACATTGCCCCACTTTGCAATAGGTTTGTGCAGTTTTGTATAGAAAGCTCATTTGCACCATGCTGAAAGGACATGTTCTACAGAGCATATAAAATAGCTTAGCCTGTCTTGAACTGCTTATGATACTATCTAGAGTCAGGCTAATTACTTTTTGGCACAGAGAGACCCAGAATCATAGCTATTTGTTTTTGAGATGTCATTTATAAGTTAACTGTCAAAATCCCTGAAACCTGTATGAACTCAGTGGCTTATTACATGCGCTGGAGAAAAATTAAGGGCATTCAATAATTTCCTACAGCCCAGAATTTTTGCCATTTGAACTTTTTGTCAGATCATGCCTTAATGTCACTCAAATTAACTTTACCCACTTAATAAGTTTCAGGGTTTAGATGGTCAGCTGCTTAAGTATTTCTAAACAACTAGTGAAAAACCCTTAAACATATATCCATCACAACAAGTGAGATTTAGAAAAAATATATCACCGCACGGACACAGCACAGCAGAATTGTTCCACCTTTCACACTTGTGTTTTCACAGGTCTGTAAAGTCTATCAGTGCTAAACCTGCTATTTAAGGTCTAGTCTATAAATTATAATTTTATTAATATAACAATTTCATTTGGGGTTAAAAGCCAAAGCCCCCTGTTGCTGAATGCTGCTGAAACCCCACATCTAGGGTCAGATCAAGTGTTTTTGCTGGCTGGACTTAGGCCCACGGGCTGTAGGTTGCCAACCCTTGCTTCAGACTATTCCTCCAATATAATACAGGGCAGGAAATGTTTTTTGGGTCCCACAAAATGTTTTCCCATTCTCCTTTGGGAAGAAACTAACATCCTTCAGTTTCACACACCTGAAATGGAGATAGAGGCACCAATCCCACCTTCTTTCCTGCAGGTAAGTGTCTTAACCACTGAACTATTGATAAGTGTCTTCTACTGAAGCTGTTTATATAAATAATTAAAAATTAATTAAGCCAGTGAATATTATTTGGGATGAATGAAGCAGAGCAAGGTTGTTTTTGTGTCACTCACATCCCAGGTGAGTACTCTAAGTAATAGGCTCAGAGTGAACTTCTCTCTCTCTCTCTCTCTCTCTCTCTCTCTCTTTGTCTTGCATCGACAGACATTCTAGCCCAGACCTGAAAAACTTTTCTGGATGAAAATTTTATCAAAGCTGATACTATAAAGTGTTTCAGTGTGGATAAATTGGCAGTTTCTGACCAAAAATGTTTTGTCAGAGCAGAAAAAATGGCAAGTGCCACAACATTCCTGGTGCTTCAGAAATTTCTGTAAACTTCATCTTGATATTTGTGGTTTACTGGGATCAGTTGTTAAGCTGGAAATCTTGCAAGATTAGCATTTCTCTTAGTGTCTGCTTCTGGTCTCAGCTGGAACTCAGTGGAGACTGAAAAATAATGGACCTTTCCAACTTCAAACATGTTTCTGTTCAAACTGGGTTCAATTTTGGGCAAAAGTTTTTGTTGATTAAGATTTTACGCAAATAATCTCACTTACCATTAGGGTAGGTACTGGCACATGATCAAGCTATAATGTGAAAAAAGGACATTAACAAGAAAACTAAAACAAATTAAGAAATTGCAAGAACTTTCCTCCTTGCATGTAAAAAGAAAGTGAAGGCAGACCTAAAACGGAAAGTAAATGCAAACAGTGAGCACTTTACTGTATAGATATAGAATAATACATTAGTTGCACATATACCTCTGTGAAATGCATTTTATAGCCTTACTGATAAGTGGCTTTCTCCCACTGTTTTTAAAAGTTGAGCCATTAGTCATCAAATGAGCAGTTGCCACTAATAATTCATTTGGCCTCATGTCAAACAATAATGAGTACTGTCCCAAAGATTTCTGAGATTTGCATTTTCTCCTTTATTTACTTCCATTAAAATTCTCTTTAGGGAGCATCAAGAGGCTTAGGATTTTAAATTAATATATTTTTTCTATTTAACTATTTGTATGTGACAAAATTATTGTTTAAAAAAATGGAAAAGCAATACATGCAAAGAACTATGATTAAAAAAAGTATTTAAGATTGATAGTGTAGGGTTTGAAATATAGCATGAACAGATTCAAGGAGACATTAAAGGTATGTCTGTATAGCTTCTGTGGAGCTCTTCTGAGAGTTCACAAGAGGAAGTATGCCTCATTCACCTGTTCCCATATGCACATGTCAAACTTGGAAGGAATGCTATGCAGCCATCCTGGGAACAACTCCAATCACCCATCTTGAAATCTCTGCCTCTGATATGCTAACAGGAAGAGCTTCTTGGGTGACTTTACAAGCTCATTTCTAGATTTAGCTGGTATGACATTGGATTGGGTGGGCATAAACATAGATCTTGGTAGTATAGGCGTATCTAAATTAGATTGTTTCCAAAATATAGAACAATAGAATCATATAGAACCATCTTGTCCAATCCCCAGCTCAAGGCATGAACACTCCTGTCTAAAGCATCTAAGTCTTTATCTAACCTGATCTTTAAAAACTTCCATGGATGGAGATGCTGCAACCTCTATGGGTAGCCTTTTCCAAAGCTTGACCACCTACATAGTAAGAAAGATCTTCCTAATCTCCAACCTAAATTTCCTCTGCTAGGTTGAGGTCATTGATCCTAGTCTAGCTCCCTACAACCATGAAGAAAAGTATTTATCTATCCTCTTTATAATCACCCTTTAGGTATCTGAAGACTCTTGTCAAATTCCCCTCAGTCTTCTCCAGACTAAATAACCCAAGTTCTTTCAACCTTTCCTCATAAGTCATGCTTCTCAGTCCTGCCTCTTATAATTTTTTTCCCCTGTGCTGGGCTCTTCATTGTTCTCTGCTGGTCTCTCTCCAATTTGTTGACATATTTTTTGAAGAGCGTGGTCAAAAACTGGACACCGTACTCCAAGTGCTGAATAGAGTAGAAGAATCACATTCCTTGATTTGCAGGTGACACTCCCATTAATGCACTCCAGTATGCTATGGTCTTTTTTTTTTTTGCACAAAGATTTCCCTGTCTGTTCATATTCAATGTATGGTCCATTGTAACCCCTAGGTCTTTTTCTGCTGTACTTCAGCATTCCCCTGTCTGTTGTTCGTACATGCAACTGTCTAGGCTGCTTATGTCCTCCCCTATCCTTGCTGTCATCTGACAGCTGACCTTATTCATGAAGACTGAAGTAAACAACCATCTCCACCACTTCCATTACTAAATTGACCACTGCATTCATGAGCAGAGAGAAGTAGTTAGATGTGTAGTCCTACACTTTCCTTGGTCTTCCTCTTACTTATGACATACTTGTAGGATCTGTTTTTATTGACTTTTAAATTCCTAGTCATATCCCAAGTTGCGCCTTTTTGTATGGAAGTGTGACACTCCTATATTCCTCCCTAGGAATACAGCCCAGTTTTTACATTTTGTAGGATTTCTTTTTGAATTTCAACTTTATTGTTTAACCTCTTGTAGACCTCTTGCTACACTTCCTATTCTTTCCTTGCATTGGGGTAGTGTGCTTTTGCACCCTTAATAAAGGACTCCTTTCCCCTTAGACTTGCCTCTCAGACTCTGCCCTACAGAGTTTCTTAGTCTGTTTTTCTGTACTCCAGTGTCTTTATTCTGATCTTCCTCTTTCCTTCCTTTCCTTAAGATCTTAAACTTCATTATTTCATGATCATTCTCACTCTATGTGCCTTTCATCTTCATGGTCTTCACCTTCACCTTCACCTCTTAATCTTTGCACATATGTATAACATATGGCCAATTTAGATAACTTTTAGATAAAGCCAATTTAGATAACCAATATTAAGCTTTTAACCCTGCTAGGGCAGCACTTTTCTTCATGCCCTAGAAACCATAGGTACCAGTTTTATGGATCCAAGAGATTTTTAGGTAGGATCCAAGAATCTTTTTAGGTAATACTCAGATAAGTATCTCGCCATTTGGATGTTTATCCAAATCAAACATCTTAATCTGGTTAGTCAGCTTGTCACTCTGGTGACTCACTTCAAGACAATCTCATTTACTTGTCAAAGTTTGAAAAGCAATGATTTAGCCTCAAAATGATGGAATAATAGGATGTTATGATCAGACACTTCATCTGAGCTTTGAAGTTTTTCACATTAACTTAGTGAGGCAAGTTTCTCCCCCGGGTTCACTTGTATTGGTATAAAGAGTAATGAAGTTAAGCTATAGAAGATGTAAAATGGGCTGAAGTCAGATTTGGATCTGGCTCAAATGTTTGAGCTTGTCAGCAGCTGTTACCTTCTGGTGCCCCTGAAATACTTCAGAATAAATACTCAGCTATGCATTTGTGGTCTACATGTATCTAAAATACTTTTTCAGCTTCTGTTTCAAATAGGAATAACCCATTCTTCTCTGAAAACATATTTATTTTGAAGTTCATAATGAAACAAGGAGTGAACTCTTACTGGGTTCCTTCTTTGATTGCTACTGTGAGAGCACTGGGTGAAGCACTTTGGGAGCTGGGGGGAAACCGGTAGGGCAGCATGTGGAAGCAGTAGGGTATCTTAAATCATCTACTAATTTAGCAGGCCAACACTTGAGGAAAAGGGAACTTCATCTATACTGGGAGAATAAGTAAAGAATTCTGAGTTGAAACCTTTATGGATCCTTCCCTCTCTGTGAAATTTTCTTGGCTAGATGAAAATCCGTTCCTGTAGCAATATGACAGACCCATAACTTGTCCTGTTTTGTATTGGGGGAACAATCAAGACTGCAGTCATGTTTATTGTCAAACACTTTTTAGAACATAATTTAGGTTATTGGAAACTGTATGACTACTTGATATTTCTATGTTGGAAATTTGGAATATTTATTTCCAAGTATGAATATACTTTCCCAAAAGGCAATTTTAAACAGATATCTACTCTGTGTCTGCTTTTCATATCTTTCTCTGTAAGTCTACTTTTATTATTTATTTGTCTTCTCTCTCATCAGCCTCAGAATTGCCTATTGTACTCTTTGCAATTTGGGACAATGCACTAAAATACTCTTTCCTTACAAAGATAGAACTCTTCTGGAGCTGATAGCTCCAGGAGTCACAATAGTCCTTTCAAAAATTAAATCTATTGCAAGAGTATGTCAGAAGATCCCTCTTTGTTTACAAGCTTCTGAGTATTGTGTTTCTAATCTTTTAGATGTATCCTTAGTTAAGGACACCCAGCATAATCTGAGAGACACTAGCTGCATCTACACAAAACACAACTGTGCAGTGTTTACTGTACATTTAATTAGTACTTGTTTAAACAAGTTAACCTGAGCTACTGTACAGTAGTGCTGGCAAACGCCTTTTTTGTGATCCTACTGTGCACTAGCCCGATCCTACTGCGCAGTAGTGTCACATCATGTTTTTTGCCATGTGATGCTACTGCAGGGTAATATCAGGCTACTGCCCTGTTACTGTCTCATATAGCTGTGCCCAGGGAGTTGAATTCTGTTCTCAGTTATACCCCTGAAGCCCCAGTTGCTTCCATATCTCTGTTTAAAGTTAAAAGGATGATAGGGTCATTATGTCATGCAATATTGGTTTTCCATTATTAGGCAAATATCAAGACTTTCTGGAATGTACCAAAAATATGAATGTATAGCTGAAAGACCAAAGGAAATTTGAGAGATTTACATGAAAAAGTAGGAGGAATATCAAACCTTTTTTTGTTTCCATATTAGTCTGATAATTATTAACAGATACATTGTGCCTAATTTCACAGAAACAAGAAAATGTATATGCTAGGTAGGGAGAATATATATTTTATATACATTGTATACTAGACATTTATCAAAATGGTAATATTAAATGAAGTCCTGATCTTGCATTCGTTCTTGCTCTTGACTTTATTTGGCTGATAATAAAGTCCTGACTGAAGAATAAGTTACTCATTGGTATGTCCAACATAAATGTATTGGTTTTAATAAAAATTGCCTGTCAAAGGTAACATAAAGTGTATAGTTATGTTGGAAACAAATTATTCACTTTCCCAAAATGCAATTTTACAAAGACTTTATTGACCATCTCAAACTCTTTCCCAGACCAACAAAACTGTCACTAAGGAAAAATTTTTTGCTGAAACATAATGATCAGAATTCTCCTGTCACCTCTTTTAACAGAAATGGAATAGTTCACATTTATCATGTTCCTCACAACGCAAGACTGAATTTTAATTGCAGCAAAGAACAAACCACAACTGGTAGAAAAACATTATAATTAAAAACCCAGGTTCTCTTTTGTTCAGGTCTTTGAGCATGGATATTAATACAAATCCCTTTATCATGCACTCCTTTGCTGGGGATAAAACAAGCAATTTAAAGGGAAAAAAAGCAGCTATGTTTTTTTCTGCTTTGCACTATTCTGTTTTTATCATGTTCTGGTGCTGAGTACACTTTGAAGCTAAGTCCATGTAACTGCTTTAGACTGGCTGCTGAATGTGTTATCATTAAGTATTCATACTCAATATATAGACTCAGTGATGATTTCTATATAATGGTATACACGCACATGTATAGGTACATACATGCATTCATACTACAAGTGTTTTTCTACAGGCGTTTTCCTCAGGCTGCTCCATGATGGGATGACCACCACTGTCCTTTGCAATGGATCTGAGACAGACCCATTTACCATCCGTACTGGTGTCAAGCAGGGCTGCGTCATAGCCCCAACCTTTTTTTCCATCTATCTTGCTGTGATTTTGACCGCCTTCCTCCCAGAATTGGGGTTGAAGATCGAATAGACAGACAGCTTTTCAACCTGTGGTGTCTTCACAACAAAACAAAATTTACTAAGACTGGCATCACTGACCTTCAGTATGCTCTCAGTGTGCACACTGAGACTGATCTGCAGGCCACCCTTGACCTTTTCTCAGGTGGCAATCATAGACTGGGACTCTCCTTTAACATAGGGGAGACCAAGGTACTCCATCAGCCTGCCCCAGCACAAACTGCCCCCTTTCCCCCACACATTACCATTGGTGGAGAACCCCTGGAAAATGCTGAGTATTTCCCATACTTTGGCATTCACCTTTCCTGGTCAGTCAAACATATGATTAGCTCTACCAGTGTATCCTTTGGAAAGCTGGTTCACCATGTCTTTGCTGACCAAGATCTGCAGATGGAAACTAAGATCCTGGTTTATAATGCAGTGGATATCCCCATGCTTCTCTACAGGTGTGAGATGTGGGTGACATATCAAAGCCATCTTCAGCGCCTGGAATGGTTCCATCAGTGTTGCCTCAGGAAGATTCTTTGCATTAGATGGGAAGACCACTGCACCCATGCCAGCATCCTCTCTGCAGCTAACATAACCAGCATTGAGGCAAAGATCAAGAACCATCAACTCAGCTGGGCTGGCCACTGTGTGCAGATGGCTGATATACATCTCTCAAAGTAAGTTCTCTTCTCTCAACTTAGTCATCGTAAGAGGACCTGTGGAGGGCAGAGGAAGCACTACAAGAACACACTGGAAGCATGCCTGAAAAAGGGTGGCATCAAGCGTACAAACTGGGAAGTGCTGGCTGGTAACAGGTCTCAGTGATGCTACACTATACATCAAGCTACAACCCACTTCAAAGAGAGCTGTCTTGTTCAGGAAGCTGAGAAATGGCAGAGGAGGAAGGAAAGAGCACAGCATCCTGGCCAACAGCTGTGCACCACCTAAGACACCACTTGTCATATCTGTGGACTCCTCAGCCACCTTCAAACTCACCAGTAATCCCGCCCCCCAACAGCAGGCATCATCCTCGTATTGAGGGATAGCCGATGATGTTTTCCTATTCCTTTCTTTTTTAAGTTTTAGTTTCCCCAAAAGGTTATAATGTATTACCTTTCCTACTCTGTAGGTTTAGAACCTTGATAACCTTGACTACAAAACGTTGTCTTGCTTGTTAAACAGGTTTAATAAACACAAGATAAAAGAACAATGGGTGGATCCAGGACCAGCACCAGGAACTACAGGGATGGCTCCACCCTGGCTCTTAGCCTCTCCTGCTCCTACACCAGGGTGAGCAGACAGCATTGCAGGAGCAGCAGCAGGGGACTTGCTTGAAGACCCTCAAGGAGGTAAAAATCGTCTCCCCCCTGCACCTTTCCCCTCAGTGCTGACTGTCATGTTCCCTCCCCTCCTTTTCTCTGTCTCCACCCCCAGCACTGCTACTGTCCCCAGATGACTGTGGGGGTAGAAGGGCTCCAGAGCTGCCTATGCCCCTCTCTAGCCAGGGTACACATGAAGCCAGGCTCAGCTAGAGACAGGTGGGTGAATTCCTTCCCCCCCCATGCCTGCTCCCAGGATGGCAGGAAACACTGTGGGGACCAGGCAGGGAGAAAAGTTGCATCTGTTGCTTCCACTGTCCCTGGCTGAGCCAGCTCCATGTGGAGCCCGCTGGAGTTGGCAGGAATGGCTCTGGAGCTCCACCCTCTGCCCCTGCTGCCAGGACAGCCAGTGACAGTGGTAGCAGTAGGCAGTGGGGAAGGGAAGCAACATGTCACTGATCATGGAAGAGAAGGGAGGGAGGATTCTTATTTGATTTGGGGACTTAAAAAAAGTCCCTGCTGCTGTTTCCTCAACATGATTGACTGAAAGTGGGTGCAGCCACACCACTGCACCCTCCTGCATCTGCCCTGAAAAAAGTATAAGTTGTTTACTTTCTGGATATAACCAAATAAAGAATTTGCAAGGGGGAAGTCTATTTACATATGCTCAAGCTAATCCCAGGCAATGGAAGTGTAGTTTTCTTTGGCGGAGCACAGTACTAGTTGAGGTAATTGTTATATGCATATGATGAAAAACAAATCTGGATCAAACCCATAAAAAACCCACTGCAGTTGGTTTTGATTAGCTATGTACAGGGCAGTTATGACTACAATCAACTTTAGCAACTTTCCTCCTTTAAAGTAAAGTAAAGATCATACATAGTCTCTGCTAGCAGACAGTGAGGATGCTTGACTAATATTTACTTGACCAGAATAACATGAGACAAAGATGACACATGATGATTAGTATTTCTTCAGTGCCTCAAGGAGCCCTAGTCAGATATATGGTTATGTACAATGTAGAAATTTAGATGATCTTTTCTATGGAGTAATCTTGTAGTTCCTTTCAGAGAAAATTGCTAGGTTCAGCAGCTGAGTTGAAAGTCTTCCCAGTAGTAAAAGAAGTATGCAGTCTTGGGATACTGCTAGGTTAATCAGCACTCCTGGATACACAAAACAGCATGAGCGGCTGCATACAACTTTCTTCACTTTTTGACAGTCACAACTGCAGTTCCTCTTCATTGTATTCTCAGCACCATGGATCTATGGTGATATCACTACTAGCCTGGATAAATGCAACATGCTGTAATGTTCACCTAAGGATGACTTATAAAGGCTCTACCCACGCAGAAAAAGACAACAAATCATAGTAGGTCTTTCACATATCATACTAGTAGCCAACTGAATTCCATTTCAGATCATTTCCAAAGTCCTGAGTGAACAGAGGTCCACCTACATAAGTGACCATATCTGTTTTGGTCCCCATCTTCTGTCCTCAACAAGTTTCAGGATATGGTTGATGTAACAATAGTTTGAACCTGTGATATTAAAATGTTTATGTAAATCACTAGCAGAGGTCAAGTTAAACCCATATTTATGCCATCTTTAGAACATCTGGTAAGTCATGGTTTTTCTGGTAATTATTTCCCCCAGACAACCAGATTGTCCCCACATAACAAAGCTCCTTTCTAAATTGATTCCTGGATCTCTGTATTGGAAGTAAGTTATAAAGGTGCTACTGAGGGTAGAATAATTCCTTTTAAAAGGAATCCTTTAAAAAGGTAACTGATGCATCCATGTTTTGTAGAGTGCCTACCTAGCCAGAGGGAGAAAATATTTGTGGGGGCTGAGTAAAACTTAAACTTAAAAAAATACTTCTACACACACACACACACACACACACACACACACAGATACTACCCAGCAGGTAAGTCTGAAGGGGAAGGGGGCAGCCAGGGTGAATGGATTCCCAAGGCCAAGGTGGGACATGGGATGGTCACAGTCATGGGCAGCTTGTCCAGGTGTACAGGGGGCTCTTGCCACTGAGGGAGGCACAGGCAGCACATGCACACAGATTTATGCACAGA
>NW_005843025.1:310476-326318 GCF_000455745.1 Alligator sinensis
GCCATTGCCTGGGAGCTGCGCTTGATGCCAGTTCCCTTCCACATGCCGGCTGCTCTGTGTCCTGCCAGTGGAAGGCACATGGTGTCATGCACAGCTCCCGGGCAATGACAACGGGGTGCAGAACGCAGCCCACAGTGGCAGCCCACCTCCGCAATGCCCTGTGCAGAAATCTAGGAGCACATGAGCAGTGGCGGGAGCCTCCCCATGTCCCTGGACAAGCTGCCTGTGGCTGCAACCATCCCATGATCTGCCCCAGCCTCAGGGCCCTATGAAGGCACATGGTGTCATGCACAGCTCCCGGGCAATGACAACGGGGTGCAGAACGCAGCCCACAGTGGCAGCCCACCTCCGCAATGCCCTGTGCAGAAATCTAGGAGCACATGAGCAGTGGCGGGAGCCTCCCCATGTCCCTGGACAAGCTGCCTGTGGCTGCAACCATCCCATGATCTGCCCCAGCCTCAGGGCCCTATTTGCCCCAGCCCCTGCCCCTTCCTTTGCCCCACACCCTTCCTCACCATGGGGGCCTCAATCTGCCCCTCTGCCCCTTCTCTCCCTCAAGTCCCTTCCCTTTCACAGACTTAACTGCTGGGTGCTGCTCCACAATCTGCCGGCTGCATTCCTGGCTGCCTTTGCAGTCTGCAGCTGCGTGTCTGTCTGTGCATGCTCCTCCCCCTCTGGCTGCAGCCACCCAGAGCCCACAGCCAGGCTGCCCTGCAGTCCTCTGTGCTGCCACCACTGCTCTGCACTGGCGGTGTGGGGCCTAAACCCCATTAGCCCTGACCTTCCATTGCCTATGAATGCCTAGCTACTACAATTACTACAATGATAAAACTAATGTGTTATATATATATAGCTTTCTGATTACCTTACCACAAAACTTCAGAGAGATGGTAGAAAAGATTTAAAACTGGTAATAGGCCATATAATTCACTTCAGTTCATGGCTCAAACCACAAGACTCTCAGCCTAAGATCCAGATTAATTTTCCCACCTTGAAAAAAGCTACACTCCATATGTTTCATCCTCCATTTGTGATGTTATGTTCCTTCAAAGACAAATTCAGGAGAAAATGAAGGAATTTACGACTGCACATACTTTTGAATAAAGAACAATACACTTTTAAACACTATTTAAAACTTATTTTAAAGGTAAACTTTACAGGCCTTGACACATCAGGCTGTCTATCTGCTGTGTATTGCAGGTCACAGTGTAGGCCTGTAAGCTGCCTTGGACACCATTAGCTGTGAGAGAGAGGAGCACGTAGGCAACATAAACAATTGTTGTAGGTGAACAAGCACGTAGATAGCCATGGAATGCAGGAAAAGAGAATAGAATAGGAAAGCAAAACAAGCTCAGTAGGTATTAAGTAAGTTTAAAAAAAACAGAATGGACATGACAGATTTATAAGGGAATAATAGAGTTAAAAGGTAATTGGTGAGAATCTATAGCATGGCCATACATGGGACATACAGAAGAAGGCTGTAAAGGAGTAGAAAAGCCTCAGGAAAAAACTTAAGTTTGGGAAGCTGTCACTGAGCAGGAGGAGACTATCTAAGCTGGTTGGAACCATGACTCCCGGTGATGACGCTTGGCTTGCTGAGTCATCATACATGGTCAGAAGTTCTATGTAAGAATACCTTTATGAACCATTTGAAGGCTGCTTAATATCTTGATAGATTGCTTGAGGGTTTGCTTAAATTTAGTATTGCGTAAGTGTTCACTAAATTATGATTTGAGGCTGGATAGTCTTACCGATCATTTTATTCCATTCACATCACCTCCTAATCAGAAGTGAGTTCAGCAACAGAGCTTTGGAACAGTATTGCTCCCACAGTGAACTGAGAATGTCTAAGGCAGAATGAATCATGGGGTGCTTTTTCGTTTATTGGCCAAATCAAAACCCTGGAAGAAAACCCTCATTTGGGTTCAACCAAAACAGAAAAATTTCAGTATTCAGTGAAATAAACAAAACTGCAGCAATGGCAAAAAAAAAAGCAGCACAAGCCCCATAAAATGCTATTTTAAACCAACTTGCAAGTGTTCTTTTGACATGAAATAAAATGTTGTTTCTTTTTTGGTTGTTTAACCCTTCAGTTTAACCGTTGTCTGTCTGTCTCTGTCTGTCTGTCTTTCTTTCTTTTTTTAAATTTTGGCTGGGTAACCTATTGAGAAATATCTACAAGTTAAAGTTTCTCCAACTGTACCATACATAATAGTGAATGAGGTATTATTTATTTTTATGTATTATCATATATTTGGTCTGATTTTACTTTTATTTACATTAGTACAGTGTGAATTTTTATTGTATGCTTTAAACAATAACCATACATCACGTCATTATAGTATTACATAATTCATATACAGGTATGGATCCAGGACTCCTCAAAGCGGGGAGCAGCAACCCACACTGTAGGGGTGACTGCTCCCCCTGCTTCCAGTCTCCTCCACCCCAGCCAGTGCAGTCAGACCCTGAGAGAGCCTATGGTGACTTTTTAAAATCCCTCAAGCAGCTGAAAATCCCTTCTTCCTTCTCCTTCCTGGTAAGAAGCAGTCCCTTCTTCTGTTCCCCTTCTCCCCCCACTCCTCAAGCCACCTGGACTGAGTGGGATCTGGGTTTAGCTGTGGAGGGGACAGCGGCAAGAGGGTGGATAGAGAATAGTTCCCTGTCCATTCCTCAAGCAGGCACGGGGAAGGAGAAACCCTGTCCATCCTTGTTGCTGTTGTCCATGTCCCCAGCTGAGCCCAGTCCCTGGGCAGAGGTCAGGAAGAGCTCTGCTTCTTCCCCATCTGGGAGACAAGTGGGTAAATGTGGGGTGGGGTGGGGTGGGGAGGGGGGAAGTGGAGGAGAGACAGCGTGGCTTTGAGCAGGAAGGGGAAGGGAGGCAAGAATTTTCACCTGCTTTAGCACCTTTAAAAAAAATCCCCTGAGGGTCCTGTGGTGCTGTCCAATCCAAAAGGGACAGGGGTAACCTGTACCACTGCGCCACCTCTGGATCTGCCCCTGCATATATAATTTTAGTATTAATTCTACTGCATTATTTTAGCAAAAGATTACATAAACTACATAGCATACGTAATATAGCATACACAGATAGGGTAAAATAACTTACCTCATAAATATCTGCCAAATTTGGCAGACCTCATTCAATCCAAACTCACACTGATAAAAAAAAAGATTTTTATTTAAGCAAAGACTGTAGAATTTGGCTTGACATGCAATCTTCACAATAAAAGCCTTGCATACTCCTTCAAAGTGGCCTTAATCCTCGTCCTTGGCCAGGGACTGCAGTGATCTCAGTGATGAGCTCTCTGCTATCCCAATCTGTTGGCTACGTTGCCTAAGCCTCAGTATGCTTGGTTTATAATGAAACATTCTGATAATTTATCTTCCTGTCTTTCTGGAACTCCTAAATCTAACCAGATACCAAGATAATGAAATTTAGGGGGAAATCTAGCTCTCTGGTCTTAATTACAAAGCTGTCACAATTCTGTGTGTTAGTCTATTTGGGATCCTTAAAAGCAATAAGAAGGAGGTTTTTAGATTTAATACAACATTATTTTGAGTAAGAAGCCTGTGACAACAAGAATTCTAACTGTGACCTAAGAGCAGCCCATAACACTATTTGGACCTCTCTGGTTGGACTATCATTTACAAAAGAGTTATCCTTGTACAATGCATGTCATCTGGCACTCTGGAGCTTTTATAATATTTGTCTATATTTTAGTTTGTGTCTGACTGGACACTCTTTGATTCATTCTGTTCAAGTTATTTTCATATCATTTTAAGAAACAAACTGGACACACTAGATAGAGCTGGCATGGCAGCAACCACAATAGTTAGGGTTTCATATGGTTTTGTAGTGGCAATGAGTGGGGGGCACATGGTGGTGCACATGCACCCCCTGAGAGCGCTGGTGAACCCCCTGTCAGGCCGTGCTCCCTGCTGAGGTGACAGGTGGGGGGAAGGGCAGGTGGGAATGCTGGTGTTCCCTCTGCGAGCGCCAGCTGGGGACTGTGAGCGCTGGATGTAGGCCATAGCCACTTCCAGAAGCCCTATGGCCACTTGTGGGAGCACTGCAGCTGCTTTCAGGAGCAGGGTGGCTGCTCACCAGTTGGTAAGTTTTGCCACGGGGGAACCCCCCCATCCCAGTCGCTGACTTGTTGCTGGGGGGGCATATGCCCCCCCGACTAAGGTAGCACCGGTCACTCATGTGGGTTTGTTATCTGTCTCCATGTTCTAGTCACTCATAACTCATTAGTTTCTACCCTTAGAAACTTTCAATATGTGGGACCCAATTCAGCACAGTATTGCTCTAGGTTTGTGCCACTGTAGTGACACAGATGTGACTCAGACCCTTGCTCTCTGCCTTAAGATGAATTGAAAAACATGAAGAACATGGGTTGGTCTAATAAAAGATATCAAATTCACCTAAGGAACCTTGTCTGCCTGAAGAAAAATAGGCATTTTTTTTTTTTTAGTTTTGGGAGGATAAAAAAAGAAAAAAATTCCCTCTTTTGAACAGCTGTGTATGACATGGAATAAGTTAAATGTTTTGGGGCTGTGAGGTAAAATTTGGCATACAGGCAGTCTTTGCTAAGCAGCATAGCATCTTTGCTTATTCTGGAGGGGATTTATTTTGATTTAGCCATTGGATGTTTGCAAGCTGAGGCTGAATAGATTTGTCTGGGATGGTGTAGGAATAGTGTACATTTGTGCAGGGGATTGGATGAGGTGGTCCCTTTCAACCCTATGATTCAATGGAATAAAAATCCATGGGTAGCTATTGGAACTGAGGCCCAGAGTTACAGAAGTGTTTAGGCTGCTAAGGTCTCCTTAGGCCCATAGGCTCAGATTTTCAAAGATATTTAGATGTGGAACTTCGAATTAGGCACCTAAATACCATTGCTTTTATTAGCAAGTTATATACCAAAACACCTTTCTAAATCTGGTCTGTAACTCCTATCCTTTTTAAAGAACTAACATACCTCTGTGGATCTCAGTTAAGATTCTCCCATATTCCAATTCAAGTACATTTTACACCAGTTCTCATTGTAACCACTCAGATATTTTTGTTTCTACTCTGTAGTTAAATAAAAAGATCTCCTTAATTATGATGAGCTCTAAATTATATATGCTTGATTTTCCCCCTGACCATGCCGGCATCATGTTCAAATATTAACCGTAGACCTTACAAAAGTCTCAGACTCCTGAGAGCAACAGTCTCAATATTTGCTCAGTTATGAAATAATATCAGAGACCTCAAGTGAATGCTGAGGTCAGTTAGTCAGTTTGCTGGTTCATAAAAGGTTTTTTAAGGTTTCTGCTAGGAGCAATAAAAATAAGGCTAAGTGTTCCTAGGTTGCATGGAAGCCTCAAGCTAAATAATAGATTCCTGTTGGTGATTAAGTATCTAGTTTAGTAGCTATGGAAACTTCTCATTTAGCGTTTATTGCAGCAAGTGCAGTATAGAAGGCTGCTCCAAGTAATGCTGCAGTGATATTGTACATAGGAACATAGAGAAGGAGTAGAGGCAGATTACTCTTGAGGCCAGAGGGTTTTTAGAAAAAAATAAAAGCCCATGACTTGTTTTAGATGGTCTTGGCTGAGACATCCATGTAGGTGAAAGCTGGTCTGGGGAAGAAAGGGGGACATTTCCCATGTAGGAATCTGGGAAAGTTTCCTAGGAACAGCTTAAAAAAATTAAAAAATAAGCTATTTGAGTTCCTGTGTATTGAAAATCTGCAAAGCAAGCAGGGCATGGGGCCAGTTTCCTTCTCCCTGGGACTCATTTCAGGAGTTTGATTCCCGAAGAGCTGTCAGCCTGCCATGCTCCTTTGCAGAGATGCTGAAGTGTTCACTTAGGGAAGGAGGTAGGAGGCATTTAAATCAGCACTGCAGCCTGCCAAGATCAAAGCAGAAGTTGCACATTTGTAAAAGTGTAATGTGGCAGAACATCTAATAGCTGTAGTGCGACAGCACAGCCAGTATTGTTAAACGTGCAGCACCCGAGTGGCCTGTGTCTGACATGGTCTGCTGCAACAGCAGGAGATACTTCCCACTGAGGGAGAGGAGAGTGTGAAAGCCAGAGCGCCTCCTGTTGGAGGCCCGGACCAATGAAAGAGGGAAAGAAATTGGAAGAAGAAAAAAAATCCAGTTCAAAGAATCTCCAGAAAGAACAAACGTTAGTGGCCTCCTGCTTTCAACAATGCAATTAGCTTTAAAAAAAACCCTGTGTCTAGGAACTCTTAGCCACTTCAGACAGAGGAGTAGAAAAAGGAGGATTGTATAAGATGCCTATTCTTACTCAATCAGTACAAAATCCTGAAAGCTTTTGAAGGTTTGATGAATGGCTCATGATGGGTAGTGAAATAAGATCAGGACAATCTACTCTGTACATTTCAACATAGAGGACTGATTAAAGCCTTTGACTGAACTCATCTTTTCAGCTAACTAGTGTAGCCAGGGGAATGAGCTGTAAAGACACACATCCACGAAAGTTCATGATGCATGTGAACTTGAGTGTGAGACAGAAAAAAGCCAGTCACATCACTTTCAGGTAGCAAAGAGATAATTGATTTGGGAGACCTGGGTTTTGGTCTCTTACTTCAGGACTGCGTAAGCATTTTATTCAATGACTATCCAGTGTAAAATGCAAAAGCAGTGCTGGGTTCAGGAACTAGAATTCAGGGGAGTGTCCTTAGCACTAAGCTACAGAGTCATGCTGTTTCTTGCTTGTTTTCTTTCTAACTTAGTGGATCTTGCATACTTTTCCACTCACACACACATGCACTGACCTATCTACCCATCAAGCTGGGAAGGGAATTGAACCTGGTATTCTAACCTGTAGGATATTATAGGAAAGGTAGGTGGGATAAGCACCAAAATCCTCAATGCAGCTATGGGAGTGGTGCCCTGAGCAAGTATAGTAGAAGAATGCTATAGACCTATACCAGCAAGTGAGGTTCCCTACAGGTCTTTCCCGAGTACAGTATTGCTTAATACCTTCATTAATGATTTGGAGAATGGGACTGAGTGCACACTTAGCAAATCAACCTATGACATCAAACTTGGAGGGTAGGATTAGGATTCAGAGTAACTGGAGATAAACTGGCCAATAGGATAGAACGATCAAGGCAAACTGAAGATGTGAGACATCCACTGTACAACCATCCCACAGCACACAGACATCTGAAGTCACACAGGAGCTTCCTCACCAGCACCCAACCTCTTGATGCCTCACCCAAGGAGACATGACTACAGATGTAGAAAAAGAGGCTGAAGAAAATATCTGACAGTGAAAAAATGTACAGTCCTTGCCATGGGGACTGACAAGCCATGGCAAAGGTGGCTGTGTCTCAACTGCCTATGTACCAGCGTTGGATGTTTTAAGGAACTAGTGAAGTAGTGGGGCTATACCATTGTTTCAACCACCTGGGCCTGTGGCACAGAGTCTCAGACTATGCGACACCTGCTGCAATGACTGCTGCTTGAAGGTACACGTACAATGAAAAATCTTGCAAAGTACAATAAATGAGCACAAATGTGTAACAAAATAGTCAAATGTGGCATAGAGACACGAGAAGAAGAACTAGACAAACTTTGTGGATATGGGCATATGTCACTTTTTAACATACCCTTCAATAAACTGCACAATTGAGTTCTTTAAATTTGATATAATAAATCTATCAATAGACCTGGATCAGTATTATAGGTTTCTTTTGAAACTCTGGCAATATTTCCACAGTTTTTTATATATAGACACCAGAACCACAAATTTCTTTCTAATAGCAGTCTATAGATAAAGGCGAGATCACTTTCTTACTCGTATCTAATACTCCTCCTTTTACACAGTCAAGGATCATTTTAGGCCTATGGCCTAAGTACTAAGCACTGATGTTGAAACCCTCAAAAGAGTCAATTATTCTGTGTGTAACCCTGGCAGTGGTACTACCCACAGTCATGTCCAAATTTTCAGGATCCTGGGGTGCCAATAGGTCTCAGTCAACTCTCACTCTGTCTACATGCTGGGAGCCACCACTCAGGGGAATGCTTTCCCATGGTTCTCCCTGCACCAGACCAGACAATAAATGACTATTTACAATCATGTATTATTTACAATAGTAATTGAGAGATTAACAAATTCAACTTCCCATAAATAACAAACAAAATATTTTCAATGAGCTCGATAATAATCTATCCCAGCAAATAGAAGCAAATACTTATCATATAGCAAAAGCAATTATGTTATCAACTTTAACACTCAGGCAACTTCTAACAGGTATACACACTTAATCAGCGAGATCGCACAGAATCAGTCTGCCAGCAGCACAGAAATCAACTGTGGAATGGCTGCAGTTGACCATCCATGGAGCTGTGCTCACTCTGCCTCAGAACAGTGTTGCAATCTGAACAGAAGATGGAGTCACCCGTCAGGACCTCAGGTGCAGCTGAACCGGAGACAGGGGTTTCTTCCCATTTCCAGTCTCTCCTGGATGCCTGCAAACAATTGCACTGTCCCCAAATGCTTCCCCAAGGCAGCTACCCTGTGTTTGACACCTGGAGTGCTTATTCTCAGCTGTACTTTATTGAGCTCTTTGCTGGAGCTCCTCACAAAGCCATGATTTCCTGCTACTTTCTTTAGCTCTCCCAGCAAACTTTCTCTAGCAGCCCCTTTCCCCGATTCCCTCCTGGTGAATCCCTGCACCCAAGGAACTTAAGAGTGGGGAGGGAAACTGGTTCGCATAAACCCTGCTCCTTTGGTAAAATGCAGCAGGTGATCCTGGGTACTCAGTAACTTATGGCTCCTCTGCCCTCAGTAGCAGCTCACTCAGAAACAATTGTTCCAGTTAGCAGCCCCCCTCAGAAGCAGACCTTCTCATCGTGGCCCTCAGCTACTCTCTCCCTTCAGCCCTCTCAGCAGCTGCTCTCTCTTTTTCCCAGGCTTCCTGCCTTGGAGTTACAGCTGTCCAATTGCACACATGCATTTTGCAGCCTTCAGCTCCAAGCTGTCTATCTCAGCTGCTGTCTGTATGCACAGCTTTTGCAAATCCTGGTCCCAACAGTGCAAACACCCTGATTGGGCTTGCAAGCTCTGATCAAACCCTTCAGGACCTTTACATGTGGGTATGGCCTGTATTCTTTATTTTCAAAGGCTAGGGACAGACATTAAATAAGCCTGAGCCTGAATTGATTCAATCCTTGCAAGTAAGTCTAACCCGGCTAGGCTAAATCAGTTTTGTAACCAGACAGACATCCCAGAAATACAGACACATGCCTGCAGTGGCTCAGGATAGAAGTCAGGGAGCGCTAGAGCAGCCCTCCCTTCCTTCCACAGCATGTAGCTGAGAGGGGTGTGGCCAGGCTCCAGCAGGACGCTGTGATTAGTCCATCAGGGAATTGATAGCAGTGTTTATCACACGATTAAGAAAACAACAGAGGGACATTACCAGCTATTTGTTGATTCTGCCTGTTTATTTCGTTGGGACCATAGGCAGCATGTGGTCTGCTAGCTAATACACAGACACCTCTTCAGCAAGGCAGAGGGGAGGGGGGAATTCCTGCTTAGCCGGAAGTGGTGAGGGGAGGGGCAGGGAGCTGCAGCCAGGGAGCAGAGGGGAGGGGCCAGCCCTGTTGTGGAGCAGAGACCCCCGCCCAGCCCAGAGAGCGTGCAGGATGCTGGGGGTGTCTGGGTTATCTTAAACCAGCAAGGGGCCTGGGACAGACATTGCAGAAACCAGTTTGAGCCAAATCAGTTATGTCTGATACTACATTCAACCAGGTTTATCTCAAAGTGGTTTCAGCCATTCTCAAACTGTTTTTTGTGCATTGAACATCTGTTCTGTTACAGGTTTAAACAAGTTTCTGATCACTTAAACCGGTTTGTGTGTAATGTCTGTCCCTAGCCTTTAAAACGGTTGTAATCCATTTGGCTATGTGAACATGTTGGATTGCGACCATTTGATCAGGCAATCTAAATCAGCCTGTGTCAGTAATATGTCTCCCTCAGTGTTCACTACCCTATCCATCTTTTGATTATCTGCAAGGTTTAATATAAAATATTTTATATCATCATCTCATTCAATATCAAATTGGACCAAAACCTGGTCCCTGAAAGACTCTTCTAGTAATGTTGAAGGGACAGATTCTATTCCATCTGTTAGGCACTTAAATGGACTTAGCTGCCTGAATGTGATTCTATTCCATCTTGCTTGAGTGCCTGAAAAACATGTAATGCAAAAGGTGCCTGTCTCTCCTTCCTCATTGCTATTTTTTTGTAATTCAATCTTAAGGGCCATGTGATGGTGTGTTACTAAAGTAGACACCTTAATGGATTTTTCAGGATTTGAGAAGGGTGGGTAGAATTACACTTAGTTGCCTAAATCCACTAATTGGTGTTAAAAACTTGGTCCTGTTAATCCCAAATAAACATGACTGGATCCAGGATTTTGAAAAAAGGGGTGCAGGTGGCGTGGTGCATCATCACCTATAACACAACACATATTTTTCTCTAGTTATAAACTAGAAGCTTCACTTATAAGTAAGGTCCTAGAGCAATTGAACTCGATTTAAGATTGAAGAAAAAAAATCAAAACCAAAAACTCCCAACATTTATTGGAATGTGCATTAATTTGCTATATCATATATTATATATAAAAACACAACAAGTTAGGCAAAAAAGAATTCAAAGATGTTGCTTCATTAGCCCTGGGGTCATTATAGTTAAATGTACATCTCTTTTTCAGATTCATAAAACAATAGCAAGCCTTCTTGAGCATTCCAGTGCTTCATTGAATGTGATTTCCACATCTGAGCTAATGTTTACCTGAGTTAATATTTCCAAACAAAAGTTGATGTTTTTAGCTAGAGTTAAAAAATGGCCTCCAGGGCTGTGAAATGGAAACTACATTACTAACAAATGGCAGCATTATGGAAATACGGAGAGCTGGAGTAGTGGAACCATTAAAGACCATTTCAAAGGGAAGAGGGTCATTAACACCTGTAGAATGAAGAGTTTAGAAGGAACCAAGCAAATTATAATGGCTGCCTCAATGCTGCTTGCCTCCCTCAGTGCTACCTGAGTATGTACTGCTGCCACTGCTATGCAGCTTGCTTTAAACCAGGGGTAGGCAATAGCCTGCTCATCAGCCCACCCACTCCACACAGCTAAGGTCCTAAGGTGGCAGGACCATTCAGGACATCTAAGCTGTTATCCCCAGAGAAGCTGGGAGAGCACACAATGGTGCATCCCCATCACAGTCCCTCCACCCTGGTGCCAAGGCAGCAGGCATAGGGGGGCATCAAGGAGTGTTTTCCCTCAGGATAGCAAGGCAGACTGGCTCTGGACTGACAGCGCTGCCTGTGCATAACACCCCACTGCTCTGGGGTCAGGCCAGTGCAGCATGGGAGGGGAGAGCTGGGCTGGAGCTGGGGGAGTCTGTCCTTGTACCCTGAAAGGACTGAGGCAGTAAGCCAGAGCCTCCTCAAGGGATCCTGGGGCATGACCTGCCCCCCCTCCCCCCAGACCCTGGCCCCAGGGAACAAATCCCACCCTCACTGTAAGCTGCAATGCACAGAGGCACGGGGGACTTGCCCATGGCCATGCAGGATGGCAGTGGCAGAGCTGGGGCCGCTAGTCTGGGGTCCCAGTAGGAGACTGAAACAGCCCCAGACTGCATTGTCCCATGAGCAGCAGCCACGTGGCTCTGTCCAGCGTCTCTGAGAGCTCAGGTCCAGAGGAGGGAAGCTCAGTCCTGCCAAAGATGATGTCCAGAGGCCAGATCACCTCAGATCCAGCTCCCAGAACTCCCCAATTCTCTGGAGGGGCTGGATCTGGATCTCTGGAATGCCCAAGCTGCTCAAAACCTTCAAGCAATACCCATGCCCCAGCCTCACAGCTGTGAGCCCAGAGGCGCTGGTATTGGAACTGACCAAATAAGCTCAGGAATAAGGTTTCTGGGCTCTGGGCAGCTGCAGTCAGGAGTCTGCAAACAGCTGTGCCAGGCTCCACAGCTCTGGCATCAGCTCTGTGCTGGCAGCAACTGCACACACACCTTGGAGTGGACAGTGAGGCAGCGCAGCCTTCCCACTGTCTGCTCCAAAGTGCGCGTGCAGTCGCTGCCAGCATGGAGCTGGCGCCAGAGCTGTGGAGTCCAGCATAGCTGTTTGCAGCCTTCCTGCTGCTTGCTGCAGCTGTCCAGAGTCCAGGCTGGCTACAAACATTTGCGCCAGGCTCTGGAGCCCAGTCATCAGCTCTGTGCCGGGAGCAGGGAAGAGACCGGGGCTGCGCTGCCTCAGGCCCCTCCCCCACCCTATGCTCTGAGGCACATGTGACACACCAGTACAAAGCTGATGCTGGAGCCTGGCACAGCTGTTTGCAGCATGCCGGGAGTTGCCGACCTCTGTTTTAAAATTTGAATGGACCAGGAATCAAAGGAGAGTACTGCAAATGCACCAGTGCACACTCATGGATTCATCCCTGACAATAAAGCAACATTTTAATTAAAATATTGTGGTGCTATGTCAAATATATTGGAGAAATAAAAGTATATTATATCAACACATGTGCCTTTATCAGAATACCCAATGGATTTGCTTGGCAAAGGCTATTTTGTATTAAACCGTATTCACCAGCATTATTTATATATTCGTCCCCCACTTCCCTTTTGACAGAGTCCCAGATTAACTGTTCCATTATTTTGCATGAGGCTGATGTCACGTTAACTGGTCCATAGTTCTTCCCCCCCCTTTTAAATGTTGGAAGTGTACTGATGCTCTTCCAGTCGTTTGAATTTCTCCAAGTGGCTGAGGAAGATACTCAGTTACTTTTCTAAGGCTTCTGTATGTAAGGCGACTTTTGGAAGTGTTTACATTTAGGGGATTGTCTCATCTCTTTTGTTACAGGTGGTAAATATTTTTATTTCATCAATATTTTATAGGATGGATCCATCTTTCTGATTCATTCCAAATACAGGACAGACATATCTACCTAACATTTCAGCATCTGGATTTATTGTTTTACTCTTTGCATTTAGCAAATATCCTATGCGTAAAGAAGGGTTATTTTTCTCCAAATATGATTAGAAGCATTTTCTTATTCTCTAACAGTATTGGTCTTGTGCTGATTACTTAAGTTTTCCCCTGTCAGTCACCTAAAATTTTAAGTTACAATTCATATTAATTTTCTTTAATTTAATTGTCCTTTTATTCTTTATATATTGATTATTTTTATTATATTGTTAATCACATCTTCTTTTAGCTTAAATACTGTGCAAACACCATGTTTTTGGAATCCTGGCATTTTGAGCTTACAGTAGGTTGTCCTTGAATAACAGCCATTTACAATTGTCCCAGTCAATTATGCCAGCGGTTGCTTTACTCTTTGTAAAATTAGCCGTTTAAAAATTCAAAATGTATACATCATTGGTTGGTGTCATATTCTTTTACCACAAAGTATATGTAACTAGATCATGCTCACAGGTACCTAGGCAACAGCTAATTTTAGGTCAACCTGTAGTGACAATTAACTTAAGAAAAACACTTTGTATCCTCTGGAAGCAGACACATAATTTTTCTTAGCCAAAGATTTTTTAAAAGCAGTAGCTATTTACTGTCAAGTCTGTGGATTTCTTATTTGGGTACTCATAGTAAACTCATTTCAAAATGCAGAATGCCTTTAGCAGTACTGTTTAAAATTTTATGATGCAGACTATTCAATTACATCAAAGTTATTCATCCAGGATGCAGTCATCAATTGTTCTCTCTTCAAAGAGTGAATTCTCAACTCTGGAATAAGATGACAAAAAATATATCAACATAGAATGAGATTGCTTTGTGAGGAGACCACCTAATTTTTGTAACTGCCACTCTATATCAAAGGGGAGATTTGAGTTTTCTGGATCAGTCTCTTGCAGCTGGATTAAAAATTGAAAAGATGAAGGGGTAGAGAGCATTTCCTTTCACTGCATAATATAAACTCAAGAACGGCACTGATAGATGTTACGTGGAGCACAGTCAAGGACCTTCTACCTCGTCAAATAGAATCCTGAGACTCATGGACCAGTGGTCTGATTATGAAGCCTTCTGGCCTGTGCCTGTCCTTCTGGGTCCATGTATCTTTGATAGACCTCCCTCTCATGATTGCCCAGGGGACACTTCACAAGGAGTGGCAGAAGGGTCATATTTGCTTTAGAGAGAATCACAGGTTCGACAGGAAAGAATTCATAAGATAGTCAAATATCTAGGAAAAAGGCTATATTCACTCCCTTGTGACTCCTTTACAGCACTGGCAACATGGCTGTTGTCTTGGCCTTGTTCTGGACGTTTGCTGGATACAAGCCCACCTGGCTGTTTAAATTATTTCAAATATTGAATCAAGTGAATAAGGGAGTTTCACTATTAATAGAAGAAGTATTTCTTTGCACCCTGCACCCCAGCAATTTACATTGAGGGTGGCAGTCTCTTCTACAGGGGACTATTGGTACCTACACATTCTGTTCCTCAGCTCAGTTTTGCACATGTGGGCAGCTATAGTTGTACCAACTATATTGATCCACTAACATAGTCCTTGGAAAAAAGGTGGGGCAGGCATTACAGTGTAGAAGCTTCTGTCACACTGGAATCGAGGGTCTTGGCTAGACCTATGGCCACATCCTTTCCAGGGTGAGAAGCCATCTCTCACTGACCTATATGCCTCCTGGCTTATGACTGTCCTTCTGGGTACACAAGTCTTCCACAGACCTCCCTCTCATGGCTGTCCAGGATGACACTTCAAAACGAGTGGCAGGAAGGTCATACTGGCTTTAGAAAAGTACAGGTTCAGACCCCCCTGCGGGCAGCTTAAAACCGTGGACCTCCACCCGAGTATAGCAGCCACTGAGATATTAGTTTCTTCTCCTTGTTGCTACCAGTCTGCAAGCATACATAATCATCCCTTCCAGCCCTAATGTCTATGAAATCCTTGTGTGCAGAGCTACTCATCCAGCCAGGAATAAAAGACTTCTGGAGATGCAAGTGCCCCCAATATTCTGTAGACAACCAAAAAACATCCACATAGATGACCAAGAAAAAATAGAATATCATCCTGAGTCACTCTTCTTCAAACCTAGCTTCTTCCCATGTCCTTTGGTCCCAGGGTGATATTTTGGGAACATGTTTGTAATATTTTAGGACATTTAAGCCCATATTCAGCAGAATTAAACCATCTGAGTACTGCTGTCATATAACTTAGGAATCACTGCCACAACAGGAAAAGGAAACTTAGTCAAGGAAAGCTAAAGATAATCTTGCAGGATACTATTCAGCATTGTCTTTTGCTCTGAGGTGTCTAAGGTGCCCAAGCACTTGTCTTGTTACTACCAGCAATAACTCCTCTAGTGATTTTCTGAGTGGAATTTATTTTGATGAAGAAAATGTAGCCATATTAACCTCATTGAATAAACTTTAGAAGAAATGCTCCATGACCATTTTGAAATGCACAGAGGTTTAATATATGTGATGGTGAGCCGTTTTAATTAGAGCAGCTGTCCAGGAACCATTCTAATTAAAATGCACCCCCGAGCATGTGTATAAGCAGTAGGGCTATGCAAAATTTCACCAGCTGTTTCATTTCCGTGCTGTTTTGACTCATTTTGAGCTTGAAACAGTGAAATTGAAATGAAACAAAGGGCTTTGAAACAGGCTCAAAACAAAATGAGGGCAGTTGACACATTTCAAAACACTGAGTTTCGAAGCTGAAGCCAAGTTTGCCTGCAGGGAAACAGAAAAGTAAGGAGAGATTCATAGATGTTAGGGTCAGAAGGGACCTCAATAGATCATCGAGTCCGACCCCCTGCATAGGCAGGAAA
>NW_005843025.1:328113-330958 GCF_000455745.1 Alligator sinensis
CGCCTGAGTTCATTGAAATCAGCTTTCCTAAAGTCTAGCACTTTCACCCTACTAGTTACCTTACCCACTCGACGTCTTATGATGAATTCTATTATTTGGTGATCACTGTCCCCCAGGTGACCACCGATCTGTAGGTCTCCTACCATGCCATCCCCCGTTGCCAATACCAGGTCCAGTAAGGCCTTCCCCCTAGTGGGACCATGTACCTCCGGCGTCAGATGGAGGTCCTGTACACAGGATAGGAACTTGCGTGAACGGTGGGACTTTGCTGTCTGCGTCTCCCAGCAGATGTCTGGGTAGTTTAGGTCCCCCATGATTACCGCCTCCCTAGTTTTAATGGTCTCTGAGAGCTGCCTCAGGAGCCCCAAATCTAGTTCTTCCCCTTGGGGTGGGGGTCTGGAGCAGATCCCTACCACCAAATCCCTTTCTCCTTGACCTCCATGTAACCTAACCCACAATCCTTCTACTTTCTCCTCCTCCGATTCTGTTTTGATAAGGGTCGATGTATATCGCTCATTGACATAGAGCACCACCCCTCCCCCTCTCTTCCCCACTCTATCCTTTCTGTACAGCTTATAACCCTCAATGTGAGAGGAGGGGATGAGAGGGGAAGGACTGCTCTTGTATTGATGGTGTAGCTGGCCAGCAACTGTGATACTTCCCTGAAATCCCTTCCAATCCCAGTGCTCTGAGGGAGGGATGGAAAAACAGCATAAAAGGCAGCATTGTTTGAACTGGCCTGATTTCTGCCTTGGGCTCAGTTACTGAGCTATCTTTGAGAAGCTCAGAAGCATTAGACAGCGAAGGCTGCTACCATTTATTTCCTACTTGGTAGCCTAGCAAGTGGAATTCCACAGTACCTTTTGCTTCCTTTCTAGACCCTTTTTTAAATTATTATATTCAGTGATTTATGCTTTTCAATTTCATAATTATATTGCATATTGTACTGTAGAATTTATATAGGAAGACACACATATACATTTATATATTTTTATTTTATTGATTATATTGCATATTATACTATTGAATTTATATAGGAAGATGCTAGGTATGTGAGAAACACCATTGTTTCACTTTGACATCTGTTTAGCCATTTCAAAGAGACAATGTTTCGTTTCATCATTTTGTTTCATTTTGAAGCACTGTCCAATTCTGTTTCATTGAAACAGATTCGCTGTTTCAACGTTTCTCCCATAGGCTACAATGGGGAATCATGAAAATGCCTAAAACTTTGTCACTTGTTGCCTGATTCAGATGCCAATTGCAGGGATGGTAGCCCCTTCTGAGGACAGTGGGAGGCAGAGTGCAGTACCAGCTCTGTCCACCTTCTGCCATTGGGCTGTGCTTCATGGGGCTGGCAGAGCCAATTGGAGTACTGTGCTGGCTCTGCCTACCTCCTGCCACTGGGCTGTGCTCCAGTTGGCTCCACCAGCCCTGTGGAGCTCAGCTCAGCAGCAGGAGGTGGAGTGGCTATGCTCCATGAGCTGGCAGAACTGATCGGAGCACAGCAAGCCAGCACTGTGCTTTGATTGGTTCCACCAGCTCCACAGAGCACAGCCTGGTGGCGGGAGGCAGGGAGAGAGCCAGGGCGGTGCTCCCTGCCGGGCTGAGTTATATGGGGCTACAGAGCTGCTCAGAGCACAGCCCTGGCTCTCCCCTGCCTCCTGCCACTGGGCTGCTTCAAAACTTTTGCAACATTTTGAGTGCCCTCATCTCATTTCAAAGCCGTTTCAATGCTTTTTGTTTCATTTTGATTTCACTGTTTCAAGTTCAAAATGCACCAAACAACTTCAAAACGAAATTGTTGGTGAAATTTAGCATATCTTCTAGGGCTCTGCAAAGAGCACCAGCCATAACCCCCCCCACCAACCCCACAACCATGACAACAAGCAGCAGCACCAGTCTCCCCCACCCCCATTTCACTTCCCATGTTGAGCTTTCCAGTGCCAGAGGAAAAGCTGGAGCTGGATCTGAGTGCCCTAGCAAGGGAAATTCTGGGGAAGGAGGGGGAATCATCCGAGTTTGTGTTCCACACCCCTCAAGTTTCCCTTAGAGTTAGATCTCTTTCCCCATAAGGCAGTTCGGAGGAGGCTGAGGTAGAGGTTGTGGAGGCAAGCGGCTCAGCTGAGTTCACTCCCCCTGTTGCTGTGCCTCTGCCTGCTGAGGAGGGGGAAATTGCAGCATCCACACATACACCCACACCCCAGAAGTGAGCGGGTAGTGTGGTCTAGGATAATTTTGTGCTGGCAGATGATTTAGATCTCTTTCCCCATAAGGCAGTTCGGAGGAGGCTGAGGTAGAGGTTGTGGAGGCAAGCGGCTCAGCTGAGTTCACTCCCCCTGTTGCTGTGCCTCTGCCTGCTGAGGAGGGGGAAATTGCAGCATCCACACATACACCCACACCCCAGAAGTGAGCGGGTAGTGTGGTCTAGGATAATTTTGTGCTGGCAGATGATCTCACATACTCTATCTGCCTGCACTGCTAAGCCAAAACCAGCTGAGGCAAGGGAACAAAACATGAACACCACAAGAATGCTGATGCATCTCTGCAGGTACCACCTCCTTGCCTTTGCTTCTCCTCATCCTGGCACCAGTGGGAGCATGCCCAAAGGGAAGTCCCTGTCTTGCTCCAAAGCCCCCATCCCACCAAAGCAGAGGCAGGCCACCTTGGAACAGTGGAGGAAGGGTGGACAAAAAGGGGGCCACATTGCAAGGGCAAGAGAGATCACCCAGACCATTGGGGAGATGCTTGCTGTGGATGGCCAGCCCTTCTCCTTAGTTAAGCAGCCAGGGTTCAGGGGCTTGTGCTCATGGCTCCATCCTACCAAGTGTCCACATGCACCACC
>NW_005843025.1:330995-333426 GCF_000455745.1 Alligator sinensis
TCCCTGTAAAAGGCATGCAGGGAGTACTTGAGGGAGGAGCTGAGCAAGGCAGGTCCGCAGGCGGCCTTACACTTCACCTTGGACATCTGGAGCAGCCACGGTGGAGATCATGCCTACCTCTCCCTCACAGGAAAGTGGTGCAACCAGTCAGGCCGTTGGTGGGATCTCCTTCAAGCCAAGGTAATAGATGAGTCCCACACAGCAACAGAGATCATGGGGGCCAGGAACCGCTTGGTGCAGGGATGGCTCGTTTGTCAGGGTGAGCTCACCCGTGGGCTCACAGTCACCGACAGTGGGGCCAATATGGTCAAGGTGGTCTGTGATGCCAAAATGAGTTGCTGTCTTAAGTACATGACCCCAGGAGCTGGGCCTTTAACAAAAACATCACATAGCATAAGTGCTGTGATGCAAAAAAAAAAAAAAAAAAAAAAAAAAAAAATCACAAAAACTGGCAACAATGGTACAGACCATCAATATCAGTATGAACTCCCATGGATTAAAGCTTGTATACTACCTGTGCAATTTTCAATGGTCCTCACATTTTCTTTTACCACCTTGGTGGTTTGGGCACTAAACTGGGAACTCAGAGCATACAGGTTCAAATTACCTCTGTATGAGAGGACCTAGAACCCAGGTCTCTGGCTTTCTGGGCAAGTGCCTTAATCACTTTGCTATTGGGGCTAAAATATAGGAGGGCCACTCTCCTCCCTACTCTTTTCCAGACTTATCCTCATATTTTCTCATAGGTACCCAGCTAGTGTGTGGCCTACTGAGCATGCTCAGTCTACATATGCATGCTTATGATTCCACAGTGCAGAGTGAGCATAAAAAGTGGCCAGGTATGCAGCTAGAAAATTTATTTAGGTGCAAAAAGGGAACTGGAATTCCAAAACAAGTATAATGCCTTGGGCAAGAGTCTACTCCACCAGTGGGGGGAAGTCTACATGTGCATGTAGACTTCCAATTAAGTGCACCAATTAGGTGCATTAATGCACTTGGGCATCTAGGAGCACTTCTATTCCACACAGCTTGGGTCCCTGAAAATCCATTAATGCATCTACTTTTGTAACAGTTGCCTTCTTACCCTTAATAGTACAGCACAAAAAAGCAGCAAGGAGGAAGACACACTCAGGGTTTGGTTTAACAATTTTTCAGGGACTTGAGCCAGGTAGCATAGAATTAGGTGCCTGAAGTATTATCTTAGATACTGAAAAAGAAATATTATTTTTATCTACTACAACAGATAAGTGAAGTTATGCCATACAAATAAAAATAGAATATCTGTGCACTATTAAAGTTAATGTGTGGTTAATGACTGGGCTATTTCCTTTTCATTTCCTCTTCTACTTCTACTACTTTCCTTCAGTAAATGGATCAACAGTCAAGGTGAAGGTGATATTTCCTATACACGATTTATTGTTGAAATGTTAGAACATTTATAAAAACTTCTGAGAAAATTCTACATCTCTCTCTCTCACACACGGTAAAATGTTCCTAGACATGTCAAACATTTCAGAGTTTTAGTGCTTCCAGGTCACTCAGGTGCCTAGCTGCTGAATCTTGCTCACATGCTCAGGGTTAAACAGATCAGATTTGAGATTAGGAAGGAGTTTTCCCAGGTCACATCATACAGGGGTTGTTTTTTTGGTGGGGGGTGGGGCTCCTTCCATTGTAGCATTAGCTGTGGTCCATCTCCTTGGACTAGCTGAGTATATTTCACCTAACAAATAACCTACCACTGCAGGGGCTTGGATGCCTTTTTCTCTTCTGTACAGAAATGATTAGAGGCTTTGGAAACATAATTTATGATGAAAGACTGAAAGAACTAGGATTATTTACTCCTGAGAAAAGAAGAAGACTGAAAGGGGGATTTGGTAACAGTTTTCATATACCTGAAGAATGATTTTACAATGACTATTTTCTGTGGCTATAGGAGACAGGGCTAGGAGCAATGACATCAAGATGCAGCAGGGGAAATTTAGGTTGGAGATTACGAGAAACTTTCTGGAGGTAGGTATTGGAACAGACTAAGAGAAATTGTGGAATCTCCATCCATAGATGGACTTTTCAATGCTGGGTTGGTTTAGTCATGGATGGTCTTGCCTTGAGCAAGGGGTAGACTTCATGATTTCATGAGGTCTCTTCTAGTCCTACTTTTCTATGATCCTCTGATTGTGGTGATATTTCTTGTGCTACAGATCTTCAGTCTGTTATAGGATGTTAAGGGATGATTTAAAGTACTGGGGTGCAGAAGGTGCCAGAGTGAATGTTCTGGTGAACCCTTTCAAACAGACATTTGTTATATGGTTGCCCGAGATCACTGGGGACTAGATCCTGTGACACAGGTCATTTTTTCTAGTTGTATGTTCCTTAGATTTTAGGGGTCAAAAATAATTTTTGCAATTTTACTGACCTTCAGTTTGTTCAGCAG
>NW_005843025.1:333457-341995 GCF_000455745.1 Alligator sinensis
ATTTTTTTTTCTTATTTGTTATGCTCTGCATGACATCTAACTAAGTTCTATGCATTTTGCTTCAGAAGTCCCAAGAAATAAGAGAATGGACAAGAGATATTGATCCAGTGTTTGGTAGAATTACAAAATAAAGAAAAATCCTGAAAGGAAGAGGCTGTCTAGTCTGCAAAGTAATAATGAAAAGTAGAATCAAACCAACTATAAACATACACATTTCATTTGACAAACAATTGCTCCTCCCCAAACCAGAAAGCCATTGCTACTTTTTTGACTGTATTGATTAGAACCTTGTGCCACAGCAAGTAACAGTGGGCGCATCTCCACATCCAATAAATGCAAAGTAGGCTTACTGTACAGTAAAAATATCTTTTTCTGCTAACCGTTTTTCTAATAACCCATGGGTACTAGCCCAGGGGTTAGCAGGGAGCACAGGGCCTGGAAACAGCTGTCTCCTGGCAGGAGCTGGGAGACTGCTCCCTGCCCCCAGGTGCTGCCTGCCAGGGGTGGGGTTGGGAACTGTCCTGGTCTGGGGCAGGTCTCAGCCAGCTACAGGTTGGCTGGGGAACTCTCCCCATGCAGGGAGCTCCTGGCCCTAGCTCCACAATTGGAGTGGGGGCTAGGAGATTGCTCCATGCCAGGGGCAACTAGTGCCCCCTTAGTCAGGGGGGCACATGCCCCCCCAGCAACCAGTCAGTGACAGGGTGGGGGGGGTCCTCC
This sequence comes from Alligator sinensis, assembly GCF_000455745.1. Classification (NCBI taxonomy): domain Eukaryota; kingdom Metazoa; phylum Chordata; order Crocodylia; family Alligatoridae; genus Alligator; species Alligator sinensis. The sequence continues at coordinate 334,175 of NW_005843025.1, forward strand.
ACAGCCAATCTCACTGACCGGGGGGGTCCCTCTCATGGCCGATCGTGACCGGCGCTCCCACCTGCCCATCACCTAAGCAGTGAACACGGCCTATCAGAGGGTGCACTGGCAGTCTCAGGGGGTGCATGTGCACCCCTGTGGACCCCTTAAGCATCACCACTGCTGCCTGCCCTCAGGAGCTGCCAGCTGCCAGGGCAGGCTCCAATGATGAAGCCCAGGTGGGGACAATATCCCCCTGCTCCCCTGTCCTGATAGCAGAGCCGGGGCTGGGACCTCCCTGCTGCTGGGGCAGGGGGACATTGTCCCAGCCCAAGTTCCACTATCAGAGCCCACCCTGGAAGCTCCCATGACAGGGAGCAGTCTCCTGCCCCCTGCTGCCTGGCCTGCTGGGAGGAATCCCAGTCAGCCATCTACATGTGCCTTACTGTGCAATAACTGCTCTGCAGTTAATTTGCTACCTACATTTGCAGGTAGCAAATTAACCATGGAGTAGACCAATTTCCTGTGCAGTCAGCATCTGCATGTGTAGACAGTGACACTTACTATGCAATAAATTGGTCTACTGTGCAGTAAAGCATCTCATGTAGATATGGCCAGTGATCCTAAAAGGACTCCTGATGGACTTAAGTACTACACTGCAGGTGCATCTCCATGTTTGATTAATGCACAGGGACTGGCTGAGGCATGACGGTGCTTCAGCATGGAGGCTGCCTGCCTGCCCTGTGCCCCAGCCAGAGAGGGCAGTGTCTACACATGCATTGCTGCACATGAAAAACTCTGCAGCCGGGTAGTACTTGTAAAATACAAGTACTACCCTTCTTCAGAGTTTGTTAGTTGTGTGTGCCCTAATTGGAGCGCACATGTAGACACTGAGACATTTAATACACAGTTAATTAGTCAAATGTGCAGTAAACTTCTCATGTAGATGTGCCCTTCATGAATAAGGGTGATAGAAAGGGGTTCATAGCTAGCAACAGATACACAACTTATGTTTCTTAAGGTTATTATTTGCTTAGAGGCTTATTCTTTTATGTAAGGCTCAACCCAATGCAAAATGCCTACCCAAGGACCTTTGCACCATTTAACTTCAGTTTAAATCCTGTAAGGTACTGAGCATCCATAATTCTCATTTAAGTCACAAAGCTAAATGAGCACAGTTTCCCCCTTCCTGAACTCATAGTCATTGTTTGTGACATATTTTTTCTACCATGGTCAATTGTGATTTAATTTGCAGAGAATTATAGGATATGACTTTCAGTAGGGAATACATAGCTATCACAAATAAACTCCTAAGTAGTAAATAATCTGTTTTTATTCTTATGTCTTTTTCATATGGAATAGGAAAATGCAGAAAGTGTACACCCTCCCCCCCCCCCCCCCCACACACACACACCAGCACTTTTTTCCATAGTAAACACTGTTGTGTGGTTGGAATTGGTAGACACAAAACTGATAATTACATTTCTAACAATAATTGCTTTGGTAATTAATTGAAAGTATTAAAGTGAGAGCACAACTATTTTGTGCTCAAGTAACTACACTAAAATTTATGCTTAGTTGTGTAGCCAAACTCAATGGAGTGCAAGTGATGGGGAAAAAGCCTAAGGAAGCTTTTACTGCTTATAAATATGTGCAGGTACCAGGATTAATAATAAGCCTTGTCCTCTGTTAATCGCAAAGAATTATGCAGATTAGCAACACTGCAGTAGTACTAGAATGTCCTTAGCAGGTGGGAAGAATTGGGAAAGAAACAGAAGAGGTTTGTCAAATTCATTTGATCCTGTGGGCTGAATGAGATGTGTGGGGCTAGTCCATGGGCTGGATTGGACCTACAGATCCCCTCCCCATGCCCTTCTCCTTCTTCCCCTCCCCCTCTCTCTCTTTCCCCCAGCAACCCTGATCCAGCAGTTGCTCCCATGCTGCTTGCAGTACAGGTCCCAGAGCAGTTAGAATGGACAACACATGGGGAGTCCAGCTGGAATGGCCATCTTGGCTACTCTAGGACTGCACTGCATGTGATGCCTGCTTTAGCCAGTCTGGGACTCATGCTGCATGTGGTGCCTGTGAGCGTGTTCCCAGACTAGCTGAACTAGTCTCCAGATCAGGTATGCTGGGGGATGAGGGTGAGGGGATGGGGAAGGGGTTTGTGGGCTGATTTAGCCATGGAGCAAGCCCCATGCCACAGAGATGTCCTAAAAATTTGACTGTTCCAAAGGAATTCCTTGAGATAAAAATGCCCCCAGTGGGGAAGGGCATTTCTGGATATAATGATACCATCTCTGTGGCAATACCAAGACTGCTGCTGAAAACAAGCCCCACCTCTTCACTCACTTTCTATATGCCCCATAGACAGGTGTGGATCTAGGGGAAGTGCAGTAGTGCACTTGCACTCCCCTCTTTCCTTCCCCCTCCCCGCTCCTTTCCCTGCCCCAGCTTTGATTCCTGGTCCACTCAAATTTTAAAACCAACTGCCTGGCAGTGGCAGCAGCCTTTCTATTCAGGCAATACTGAAGGAGTCAGTTGACTTCATGGATCACTATAACCGATCCCTTTTAAACTTTTCATTCCACAGGTGTTAGCTGCTCTCTCTTCTTTTTAATGGTCTTGGTCTTCCACCAAACAAGCTACTTGTTTCAATTATGTTAAATTAGTTTTAGGCTCAATATATCTTGAATCCCCTAGCATGTCACTATAGCTTCTAATTTATTTTTAACTGGAGAAAAATGTGTTGTTTCATGTGATGATGCACCATACCATCTGCATTCCCCTCTTCAAAATTTGAGATCTGCCTATGCCCATAAGCATGTAAAAATGCTATGTGGTGAAGGGTACAGTTGTGCCTGCTGTGCTCAGCACTGATCGCAGGAGTTCACTCAAGGCTAATCCTGAGATTGTCTCGGGCATGAACTAAAAAGTGACTACAGTTTTGTTTTGTTTTTTTTTTCCAGCAAAGCAGTGTATGTGGAGTAAGAGAGAATGGCTGAAGCTTGTGTCTCAGTGGCAGTCTTGGAATTACCACAGAAACTGTATAGATGTACAATCTGCGTAATCTTTTAAGGCTATGTAGACAATGGTATTAAGACTTGATGTAACCTGTTGTGTTTTTTAAGCAGTGAAGCATGGTTGTTCTTTAGTTATTTTACATAGCTTTAGACTGCATTCTTATCTGATAGAATGTGGAAATGTCATTCAAACCTTTTTCAGTGTATACTGCTAATTCACTCTGGTTAGTTAAAGTGATGAACATGCACTTTAATGGCAGATTATCTTCTTTGTAACAGGTTAAGACAGAAAGCAGCAACTGAATATACAGCAGAATATTTGGCTCCATTTTCTGATTATTTCTGTTCTTTGTGTATCTACTTTCCTTATTGTCACTCCATATTTTTAAAATCTATATGACATCATTTTTAATTCCCCAGTGAATTATTAGAGCCAAACTTAAAATTATGGAGTTTCAATTGCAAGATGTGCATTTTTTTGCATATGTATTTTATGTAAAAATCTGAACATGCATCTAATTTATCCACTACTGTGTGACTTTGTATTATGGTTTCACTACAAGAGTTTCAAAACTTGTTACAGATCTGTGGATCATATCTGAAAGAATAAGGCAGCAAAATAATTGTTGCTTTTTATTAAAGCTAATGCATGTTAATATATGCTAGTATAGTTTTCAGAATTACCAAATAATGATATCAGATTCTTACATAAGATGGAATGGATTGGTCACAGGAGCAGGTATCATCCTGACAAGCTATTAAATGTAAATATTAAAAGGAAGAAAGAGGAACTCAAGAAACAAAATATATTCCTTTTAGGTGACATGTAGAGGGGCATGGGGGGGCGTGTAACAGGGGGCCTTCTCGGGGCCGCTTTCCCTGCGGCCCACCCACCTGTTTCTGGGCTAACCACCCACATTCTCACCCGCCACGCCTTGCTGTTAATTAGTTAAAGATGTAATTAAGCAGGAGACTGCCCATTTCCTGCCTCAATGCCAGGGGGCACTATCTGCAGCCCCATTCCTCCCCTACACCACAGCCCAAGCCTCACTGATGGCATCTAGTTGTCATCATAATTACTGGCTCCCACACTGGGCCCCAAAATCCTCCTGATTTGAACCCTGCCTGGATTCCTCTCTTCAGGCGGTCTCATCCACCTTCATACTAGGTAACATAGCTCCCTGAACTGTCTCCCCTTCGGGTGTGGTTCTCCCCATGGGACCTTCAGCTCCTCTAGCCCTGGCCCACCTCCAGGCCAGTCAGAACCCCAGGCACGCAGCCCTTGGGTATTCCTCACGGTGGGCCCCTGGCCCTTCAACCTTTCCAGTCTTGGCTCCAGCATTGACCAGTCAGGGGAAGTTCAGACAGGTCTGAGTCTATGGCCTTTTCTTTCTCTCCAAGGGTCCACCCTCCAAACAAGGGGTAAGCCACTCAGTCATGGGGACTAGTGGTTAAGGTGCCTCAACCCACCTTTCACCAGGGTGGTAACTGACCTGGCATTTTCCAGGGGCTCCCATGCCACTGAGAGCCCCACCAGGCCACCCACTGCCAGCAGGGTGCAGTTTTAGGTCATACCCAGGACCAGGAGCTTCCTGACCATCCCCTACAGCTCCTCCCTTACCTCCAGATGATACCGGCAGCGCTCTTGACAGGCAGTGTTGTTACCTGGCCTCCAGCAGCAGAACTGCCCTGTTTATATGGGCAGCTCCAGATCCAAAATGGCTGCCCTCATCAGGCACCTGGCAGCTGCCAACTCCAGGACCGTAAAGTGGCAGGCACAACCAGTGTCCTGCTACAGGGGGCATGTGCCCCCCTGAGATTGGCGATCACTGCTTGCCGCCCCCTGCCACCGCCACCAGCATCTGTGGGTGGCCCCCACTCACTGCTCACCGCTGATGCTGCTGCCTACAAATGGTGCTCCCCCAGTCTCAGGAGGCACCAGTCCTTCATGCCTTCAGATGTCACCTGGAAAGATTGTTGCTACTGTTATTTACTGTGCTAGCTCTTTAACACCGACACCTTGTGTTCAGAAATATTCAGGTCCTCATTTTAAGAGAAGAAGAACTAGAACAGAAGGCTAACAGCCAGATTCTTATCTGGATCACATGAATGACCATTTCACTCAGCGGAGTTAGTTCAGCTTTTTACTATTGACAGAAACCAGAATGTATAGGGCTAGCTCCCCAGCTTAATGCTGCCTTTATGCCCTAACATATCTAGGAGTCAAACTGTTTCCTAGTGCAATTTAAGAGCAGCCTTGAGGCTAATTGCACTCAAAGAGCCATTCCACTGGCTACAAACACTAAAAAGCATCACATTCTGTACCTAACAAGCATACATTTTGCAACACAGGCCAAATGTCAAAAGAATTTTTTTTGCCATCCATTTCTTATCCAGGGATTCCTCAGTGGTATATGGTGTTCTTCTAATTAAGGGCAGGAATAGGCAAGGTTAGAACAGTGCTAGGACCTGATTTTCTGTGTTATTTCTTCCTGGTGCCTGGCATGGCAAAGGTAAAGCTCCCCACTGCCCATCCATGGCACGGGCAAAGCTTCCAGTCCTGAAGCCTCCCAGCATCACAGGCCATAGGCTCCCAACCCTTGTTCTTAGGGAATTTAAAGGATTCTAGTACCAGGCCCTGTGGGCCACCTAATTGCCTAATAAATGTCCTATATAGTATTTCAAAGTGACCTTTGCATATGAAATATGAAGCAATGAGTCTGGTGAATACAACTGAAGGCTGTCTGTTGTGTGGTTATATAATCTTAGAAGTCTCAAGAAAATTAAGCAGTAAAGTGGTGCTTAGGGAATGCAAGTAGTAAACTTTAAAGAACTATTGCTAAGGGTAATAAGGATTAATGTCAAGAAGCTATATCTGTAGATTCCTCATGCAATGAGTGAAGAGTAGATCTCTTGATATTTTTGTTTGGCTCAGCAATAAATTCAGAATCTTTTGGCTGAACAATGGAATTATACAGTTCTTGATGCATTCTCTTATTCTAGGAAAAATTCACTTTGTGCAATGGGCCAACATAAAAGTTGTTTGTGAAATGAGTGGGACTGTAGTGGTGTATTACTTTTACTTTTTCATCATGAAATAATTCTGTCTGTGACTTTCACCCACAAACTACAGTAACTAATTTTCTGAGGGTAAATACATATGCAGATCTAGAGGTAGTCAGCTGTGTTAGAACATAAGAATTGCCATTTACTGAGTCAGATCATAGGGCCATCTTGCCCAATATCCAGTGTAATGCAGTGGCAGAGAGTGGATCCAAAACCAGTTTAAGATAAACCTGGATAGATGTAGTATCAGACTTAACTAATTTAGGTGAAATGAGTTTATTGAACTTCTGTCCCAGATCTGCTCCAGATTCAAGTTAACTTACAGTCCCCCAGCACCCCAGAATGCTTTGCATCTCCCCCACAATCTCGACCTTGAAGGGTGGGCAGGCTAGCCTTGGCCCAAGTTGTCTGCTTCAGCTGAGCAGGGAGGGCTTCGCCCCTTCTCCCTCCTCTCCCAGCTTCTGACCTGGGACACTGCAGGCATGTGGCTGCATTTTTGGAATCAAAAGTGACTGTCTGTTTACTTGCTTATTGGTTCAATCCATGCTGCGCCAACTAACCTGTGAAGATTGAATCAATTCAGCCTTGGGGTTTTGGACTGTCTGTGTTACACAAATTGCCAATTGCTCAAAGCACAAGCGAGACCTTATAAGGGGGGATAAGGCAAAATGCTCTGTTTATTGATTACATAAAACAAAAACATACAAAGACATACACTAACTACACCATTCTCACAAACACACACACATAGACAAACAGACACACACTCTATTTAGATGTTATAGTTACCAGCTTGCTTGTTCAACGTTAGCACTGGGTGGCCAGCCCAGGCTCATTGTGGCTGATGAGAACGGGGGTGAACAGACGCACCTGTGCTTCCTGATGTTGCAGAGTGTGAATTCCCCATCTCAACATTTTTGGATCCCACTTTTATAGGGATTTCAAGTCTTTGTCCAAAGTCAAGGTACTTTTCCATCCACACATCCTTATCCAGTTGTTATTCTTAATTTTTTTCGTTATCTCAGCTCAAGATCACTCCTGTTGTAAAAGTCAGTCTCTCAGCCTTGAAATGTTGTGCAGGATATACAGAATTCTTCCTTCAGGCAAGGGTTAACTTTGAGCTGGTCTACTCAGTTTGAGCTAGGGTATTGTTAGTCTACTTCATGGAGATAAAGCAACCAATCTGCAGTCATCCAGCATCACACGATGCATGGCTCTCAGCCCATCTACCCATGACAAACTTTTCACCCTCCCAAGCTCTACTACCCAGGGGTTGGTACAGAACCCAAGCCAACTGCCCCACCTACACCCAGTGGCTACCCCAGATCATATGACACCATACTGCCAGCTCCAAGGACCCCAGGAGACCTGATCTTGGCCCCTGGGTTGGGGGCTAGGCACTCAGCCCTCTGCTTGGAGGGCTAAGCCTTTGCCACACATCTGGGTGGCCCTACCTTAATCTGGAGAATTTGTGAATTTGTGGACTTTTCTCTCCAGCCTCCTGTACTCTGGAAAGGGGTGGGGCAGTAATTGATTAATATGAGAAGCAACTCAGAAACAGCACATGAACAATTCAAATTTCATAACAAATAATTTTGTCAAGGAAAGAGGTTAGATTTTCAGTTGTGCAGGTTCTTGTTTGTGGTTTTATTTTAAACTAGCGAATTGCCAGTCAGAATGATGCGGGGGGGGAAGGGGATGGAGCCCCATGTCCAGCCCTGTGGCCCCCCCCCCCCCCCGGCCCCCCCCCCCC
>NW_005843025.1:342099-358018 GCF_000455745.1 Alligator sinensis
TGCTCTACCCCCCTCCCCACCATTCTGGGTCCTGCCCTGTTTCCCCCCCTACCACTCTGGGTCCAGCCCTACTCTCCCCCCTCTCCCTCCACCACTCCAGATCTGGCTTCGCTCTACCCCCCTCCCCACTGCTTCGGGTCCTTTCCTGTCCCCTTTCCCACTGCTTGGGGTCTGGCCCCACTCTACCCCCCTGCCCAGTGCTCCAGGTCCGGCCCCACTCTACCCAACCCCCTCCTTCACCCTGCTCTGTGTCCCCATCTACCTGGCCCATGTCCGCCTGCTTCCCCTCCCCTCTCCTCCCTGCCTTCAGTCTCCCTTATGTTTTTTTTATGAACTATTGTAGATTTGAGCCATAACAAAAGCACGAGCCTTTGAAAGTCTGCTTGATAGTCTGTTGAAAATTGAACAGTAACAAAGATGGAGGGAGCTATGACAGTGCAAATGCCACTGATACTAACACTCTAAAGAATGGAAGAAAGAACTGCTAACCACTAAACAAAGGAATACATATTTTCCCTATTATTAGTAAAGTACTCAGAAGAGGCAGGGGGTTTTTTTAATTAATCATTACTAATCCACCCCTCAGGTTTATTGCAACACTTCTCTTCTTGGTGAAACATTTTTAACCTGTGTGAAAGCACAATTTACAACAGATACCAGATTTTCCATTCCTCAAAATCAGAACCTTGGTGGCTTTGCATGCTATTAACTAAGGGAACTCTGATGTACCCTCTAGTTCTGTATACTGAAAGCCTATGAAAAAATCCTCATCCTAGGGATTAGAGGAAGAAAATAGTGACTAAACATACAAAATAGACCACAAGATGACAGGTGGATGATGACAATAATATATAATTTGCGAGTGAATTTTGTTCATTAAGACTGCAGGGAATCCAGACTCAGCCTCTATGAAACAAGGTCTTTAAAAATTGCACATAGCGACTGAAATAGCCATAATACCTCCATTTGTAAGAGGCAATGTCATCATTTAAAAACATGAACCCTCAGCTCTGAAACATTATTTGAGTGTGTGTATGGCTAGGATGTCAGGATGTCAGCTCTTTTCAGAAATGATCAGCATTAGGAAGTTTCTGTGTAAAGCTATCAAATAAAGGACATAATCTCTCTATTTTATGTAATATGGAAAGGAAGCATCATTTTTTAGACCTCTTTCTATCAGGTGCATTCTTTAATATCATCCCATTTTTGAAGGCCTCCACTAGCTTTAAATTTATAAAGTGAAGTCTTGGGTCTACTGAAGCCAATGGGAGTTTTTTGATAGACTACAATTAATGAATCCATGGTCATTCAAAGGTCCTAAATAAATATGTTCCTTACTGTATATTAAATCTAATCCTTTACTAAATCATGCCTATGCTTTTTCTGTACCACTTCTCTACCTGGAATACCCTCCCAAGTTTGTCAGGGTCATTTCCTTTCTGTATTTCAAGATCTCTTCAAGCTTGCTTCTTCCACGTTGCTTATTATGAATGAGTGATGCTATAGTTATGATGGTTCAGGAAGCATGCAAGCGAAAGGATATTTTTGAGGTTGATAGCTTTTACTGGACCAACTGCATGATCAGCAGATATTTTAGAAAAGCTTTCTGTTTAAGGTCTGAAAAAGTAGCAGATAATAGCCTGCAAACATGGGCATATCTAGGATTTTGCAAAGGGGAGTGCAGATGGTGTGGTGCATCATTGTATGCAACATTACATATCTTTATCTAGTTAAAATAACAAACACACTGGAAGCTTTATTAATATGGTAGGGGCTAGGGCTATATTATTCAGTTTAAGATGGAAGCAAAAACATATCATTTTATTGGAATATATATTGATTTGGTACATTATATATTAAGTATAAAAACACAACAAACTAGGTAAATTATAATCGAGTTATTAGAATTATAGTGTCTTTTTTTGGATTCATAAAACAAAATCTGACTTTCTTGAACATTTTGAATGTGTGCCTAGCTAGGGACTGCCAGAGAGTGGAAGGACTCAGCCATGGGCGCCTAGGGAGGAGCAAACAGGGCTTACTTCCTTCCACCATATAGCAGCCCCTATGCTGGCTGCTCTGAGCAGCATGCTCTGCTGTAGGTGGGCAGGTGAATAGGCAAACACAAAACCCCACTTTTCAGCTTGGCTTATGCCCTGCTTCTTGTATGTTTCCAGGGCTGGTGGGAGGAGCACATGGCTCTGGACTGGGGCAGAGGAGCAGGTTTAGCAGTAAGTGCTGCATTTCCTCTCCTAGGTACAGACTGGGAGTTTGGAGGGGCCCTCCTTTCTAGTCTTGCCTCTCTGAGGTTTGAGAATGGCTGCCCTTGCCCCTTTAAACATAACCACCTGCCCTTCCCCCATTACAGCTGAAGAGTGGGATTTTAACAGCTGGCTTTTCTCCCACCTCTCTCCTTCCAGCCCAGTTTCATATTGTGCTGGGCAGTCAGACTCCCTCAGTACAGCTGATAAGTAGAGCTGGAATCAATAGCCCATGTCTGCATTTAATTTTTGTTTTTGGTGACCAGTAGAGTTACGAAGTTTTTGTTCCTGGGCCTGTTTTTGAAGGTGTTTTGCTACAGCAGGGAAAATAAATTGGGGTGGGGGTCTCAGGTAGCACCCTTGCCCTCCCCCACCAACTTCTTTCCCCTACCCTAACTGTCAGATGCTGCTGTCCCTGAGTACATGGAAGTGAGGAGCAAATTTGCAGACTTTAGCACAGGTACTCCATAAACACACTTTTAAACGGCACTTTCATATGTACTTATCTATAATACACCTGGTTGCATCTACAGAAGATGCTTATGGTGCCGTAGCTTGTTACTACTGTGTGGTAACGCTGGTTACTGTGCAGTTATTTAGTACTTAGTTATGCAAGTACTAAGTGACTGTGCAGTAACAACAGAATAGTGGGTATCTCATGTAGACACACCCACTATGCATGAAATTAATCCAAAGCCAAGGGGCTCATTATTTATCATGTAATTCATTGGGTTGGGCCCCAGTTGTCAACAGTTTCAAGCCATAGTGACTCCATTGCTCAACACTGCTCAGTATGTTTCTGTTCTCCAGATACCCCCCCAACAAAGGATCCATGTGCTAATTAGTCTCCCATTCATGATTGGAGCCAGGTGTTTTTGGCATGAGTCCAGGGTCTTCCAAACATTTATATGCAGATAAGTTGCAGGGCAACCTGGTCCAGCTCAACTCATGGAAAATGGAGCCAGACTAATCATATGTAACAGGCTGAGAGAAGGGGCAACAGAGGGATTCTGGGTGAACTGTTTGGGCACCACATGCCAGATATTTAAGGTTGGTGAAGAAAGAGGAATAATTAGAAATAGGAAAAAAGGCACAGCTCAGCTGTGGGAATGAAGAGTAAGTCAAAATGTATTCAGTGTAGTGACTCACAATGACTTGAAAAAGAGTTGGTGCTAAGGGAGGACGAAATGCAATAGCCATTACTATATATTTTCTTCAGGTAGGCTGCACTAATCTATCTTTGTGGTAGGTTCCCATCAGTATTGAAACCTGTTCTATGCTTCAAAGGTAGAGAAAGGGATCAACAGAGCATCAAGGTGTAAGAAGTGGAGGGAGACCTGAAGCTCAAAGCAGTGGCAGTGGTAGTAAGTTAGCATGAAGTGGAAAGAGAATTGAAGAGCAAAAATTAAGATCAGGAGACAGATAAAGACTGTACAAAAGTGAAGAAGAAAAAAAGAAAAAAAGTGTGATAGGGAGCAACGGGGGAGGTAGAAACAACAAGAGTGATGATGCCAGAAGGAAGACAGGAGCAGAGGAGAGCAAGAACAGCAGGAAAAGGTACATCTGGTGAGAAGCAGAGTGGTGAGAGCATGAATGCAGGTTGGCCAACCAAGAGTGGCAAGCATTTAGTTCAGCACGAAAACATGGGAGAGGCAGTGAAAGAAGCTAGAGAGGAGCAGAGCCTGCAGATAAAGGCAACTTTAACCAGTGATGGGAGGCAAATGGGATCAATGAACAAATATGATTTCCTGGAAAAGGTACTGTTTGAAATTTTGGGGGTGCAGGCAGAGCTTCTCACCAGTCCAACTGTTTTCTTGAACCAAGACTTGGGAATGGACTTATCGGGATGGAGAAGGGTATGAGAACTTTTAAAAGAAATGTACAGAGAAATATGGGAGGAAGAAATTAAAAGGGATAAAGTTAATAGCAGGAGAAAAGTCAAGAGAAAGAGTGGTTATAGTTCGGATGTACTTGGATTTACTAGAGGTAGAAGATATAGAAAAATGGATGGGAAAGGAAGTCCAAAGGGTCATGTCAGTAGAGAAAGTAAGGAGCTAAAATGGTATTTGGATGGAGTCCTAGAGTGCACGTAATGTAGTGTTAGATGCAGATGAGTGGAGCCCAGGTGGGGTGCTGCACCTCCAGTCAGTGATCCAAATCAGGACACACCGGGATTTTATAATGTATCATGGGCAACCAAAACAGTGCAGCAAATGTGGAAAGGGGCGGCACCTGTCCACACACTGCCCCCTCACACTGTGCTACAGTTGTGAAGGGGTGGGGCAAGAGCAGCAGAGTCCCAGGGGTCCCTAAAATGCACTATTTGTAAGGGAGAGGGACACTTGTATAATAAATGTCCCAAAGCCTTTGCAAGTATAGTCAGATCTCTTGAGGAACAGCAAAATCCTGAAGAGAAGAATGAAGGAGAGAAAGAAGACACACTATAAATAACAGCAATGGAGATAAGGCAAGAGAAAGAACCAGACAAACAGGCTGGAAAAAGAAAGACAATGCAGGGGCTGAAGACCAGAAAGAAGAAATCTGATAATGTGGGAGTTGAGTCAGAGGAAGAGCTGGAGAGCAGTTTCCTTCTGTTTGCACCTCTGGGCTCCAGCCTGGAGTGGAAACTGGAAGGCAGGAACTGGCAGGGAGGTGGGAATATGCAAGTCTTTCTATATATGAAAGTGATTCAGCAGCTTGCAAAGGCTACAGGAATGCGAATGAGGAAGTGGAAGGAGTCAAGCACTCTGAGCAGTAGAGCAGATGAACGTTAAAGGGACAGGTGCACTCACTTTAAAAAAAGCATAAATGCCATTGACAATAGTTTTGCTTAATACCAGGAGTATCTTAACAAGGAAGAGATGAGAACAGATCGAACCAGTGTTGAACCAAGTAAGGGCAGACATACCCTGCCTACAAGAATGTGGTATACAGGGGAGGGGTGTGTGTGTGTGGTGGGGGGGGATAGGGGGTTGGTTATAGACACTTGGCAAAAAGGTGGAGATGGAAACCATCCTGATGTTTGGGGACAAATGAGAACAAAGCAGCAGGGGTAGCAATATTTTTCAAAACCCCAGAGCTGAAAGCAAAGCAAGTAGAAGAAGTCATCAGGAGCAGGTTGCAACAAATGATATTATCAGTCAAAGGAGCAGAATTAGAAATTTTCAGTGTATATGCACCACTGGAGAGGGAGGGAAGGAATGCATTACTTAGAAAGCTAGTGATTTACGTGGTTGGAGGGAGATCACACATAATAGCGGGAGATTTCAGTTGTATAATTGAAGTGAACAACAGATCAGGGGAAGGAGAAAATGGAGATTTAGACAGCTCATCCAGACTTTAAAAATATAATAAAAGAAGAGTCAATAAGAGATGTGTGGGAAAGGGGAGAAAGTTTTCATTAGAACAGACCCAGATGGAAAGAAACAATCAAGAATTGTCTTTGTGCTTGTATCAAAATAGGGATAAGGAAGAAAGAAAATGTACATGTGGCTTTTAGCGATCACTGATCATAAGATGTTAAAGATGGAAATAAGTTTTGGTAAGAGTGCTTGAGAGGGAAGGGACTTTGGAAGTTAAATGTGCAGCTGTATGAATAGATATGTCAAGTGTACTTGAGACGGTATGAAGAATGGTGAACACTGAAGAAATATTTTGGGAGTACCAGAGAATGGTGGATGATGGTGAAGAAGAAGATGGGAGAATTCTTTAGGAAGGAAGGCTAATGAGTGCAGGGAAAGAATGAAAGAACTCAGAGATCTGCAAAGAAAGATGCAGAGCTGTCAAAGAAAGTCACAGTAGGCAAAAGGTATGAGAAGAGCTAGAAGAAACAAGGCAAGAGTTAGAAACCTGGTTTAAAATAAAGATGAGAGAGAAAATGTTCTTAGCACAACTACCCTGGGTGGGAGAAAATGAAGAGTAGTCCTGATACTTCTCAGCTAGAGAGAAGATGGCAAATGGAGAGTTTAAAGTAGTGCAGCAAGAAGGTGATGCCCAGGTGGACAAGTAGGAGGAAGTGTTGGAGGTGGCAAGAAATCTCAGAAGAGACTGAAGAGAAAGTAGATGAGGAAGCAAAAAAGATATGCTTGAAGGAAGTGGAAGAGTGTTAATAAACCTTTAAAAGAGGGAAATCACCAGGAGCAGATGGACTGCCTATGGGATTTTATGAGAAGTTTTGAGTGTGGGTGAGGAGGGAAATAGTGGAAGTTTTTGAGGAAACAGAGAAAACAGGAAAGGCAGGGAAAGATTTTTCAAGAGGCATTGTGATTTTACTCTTCAAGAAAAGGGAGAAAGAACACCTGAAATACTGCTTACACTCCTTAACATGGATAATAAATTAATGGCCAAGACTAGTTTATACTCCTTAATATGGACTATAAGTGAATGGCCAAGATGCTGACTTAGAAAAATCTCCAGAAGATAATACATGGAGACCAAGTATGCACAGTACCAGATAGAAGGATCTCCGAAACAATCAGCGATCAGAGATGTACTGTCCACATCCGAGGAAGGATAACAAACACAGTTATAATAAACCTAGATTTTGAAAAAGCATGTGACAGAGTGGATCATGATTACATATTCAAGGTGCTAGGAAAAATGGGGTTCTCAGAGAAATCTATATGTTGGATAAGGTTATTATATGGAGAAGCAGAGAGTTAAGTCCAAATTAATGGGCACCTAAGTGCCCATTTAAAATCCTTGCAGGGGTGAGACAAGGGTGCCACCTGTTTCTGTTACTATTTGTGTGCGGCATGGAACCATTAGCACAAAAAATAAGAAAAGACAAGGTCATAAGCGGAGTGGTGGTGAGGTAAAATGTGTACTATACATCAATGATATAAATGTAGTAGTCAGAGATAGACTTTCAATGGAAAGGGTGCTAAAGTATAATCAGGGTATGGAGAAACATCAGGGGCTCAACTAAATACATCAAAAAGCATTATAATGGGAGTGGGGAACTAGAGGGACTTGGAGAAGCTGGGCCTTCTCTCTCTCAAGAGAGAGAAATCAGAGCGCTAGGGATCCCAATAGATGCTGAAGGAAAAGGTAATACGGCATGGGAAAAGACGATGGCAAAGTAATGGCAAATACTATGGTTATGGTCTGGAAGACACAGTCTTTTGCTGGAAAAATGGCTTTTAAGGCTGTGCTACCGCTGATTAGTCAATATATAGGAATTGTATTCTCACCAATGTGGTGGCAGATAGCAAAAGTACAGAGAAAAATATGTTTGTTCTTCTGGAATGCCAAAAGAGAAAGGCTGGCTAGAGCTGAACTGTACAAAGCAAGAGAGATGGAGGGACGGAGACCAGATGAAACATTATTAAGGACTTTATTAGCATGTGTCAAAATTAGTTTATGGAAAGTAAGAAACCTATGGGCATTTAAAAGGTTGGCCTTCACTAAAATAAACTGCCTGAAGGTGGGGCTGCACAAACTAAAATACAACATCAGTTGGGACAAAGAAGAGATTGGAGAGGAGGAGGCTGACAAGAAATGGAGGAAAAAGGGCTAGATACACTTGTTTTATTAAACCAACAGACAGGACTGATGGGACAGGTGGAGTTTCAGGTGTTTCTGTAAGTGTTTGGTTTTTTTTGTGGGCAGTTGATGTATGCTGTTTAGGGGTTTAATATATGTAGTTGCATGTTTTTCATATGTAGTTGTTTCTATGATCTGAAGCCTTGGTAAAACAAGGATGTTCAATATGTGTAGCTTTGTAAGTGTAGGGTAAGTGAGTTTTTAATAACATTTGTAATAAAAAGTTCCCCCCCCAAAAAATGTTTTCCCAGTGTGGGCTATGTGTTTTATAGTGATACTCAGTCTGCCTGCATTTAATCAATGTCATAGTTGGCTTCTATTACTGAGAACAAGCTGCTTTTGACAGCAGTTTAATGATCAAAAATATGTTTAATGAAGTTTCCTTGTATGCAAATGTAAGAGGAAGAGCATTTTTTCCTAAGATGATTGGGGGAAAAAGTTTGTCTTATATGTGAGTAAATATAGTAAATGGAGAAAGAGAGGCCAAGTTAAACAATGGAACAATTAAGATTAGTTTAACAGGTAAGAGCCAGCATGCAGGTACCAAAATAGCTGTATATTACTTTTGTATATGTACCCAATTGGTCAAGACTTGGGTGCAAAAACACAATTCCATAGCTATTTTGCATGGGATTTATGACTGGACAGTTCCCAAGGGATCACTATAATGATACTGTACTTAGTGCAGAAACCCTACTAGCATTGTACGTTGTAGCCTGGAGCTCCTGAATAGGAGTGACTCCCCATGTATTACACAAGAATACGTCAGATATTTGCATGTAGCACATAGGTACTCACAAAGACTGTCAATGCACAACTTGGAAAATCTGATCCATAGCCAGATTTATTCTCAAGTGGTTTATTTACAGTTAATGATAATCAGAGCAATCTTTTCATCCAACCATATGTATACCTTTTGTTACGCATTATCTATTTTTTAAGATAATATTTTCTAATAATTTTAAATAGTACTTAAAAACACCAGACTTTTGCACTATGAAAATCCCAGTTCCTTTATTAGCAGTGTGTTTTATACTGGGACTTTCACTTCAACTGCTGTGAAAAATGTCTTATTAAAATTGATGGTTTCTCGTACATGATGTTTTCAAATAACATTTTATATTTTTACTTAACATTCTCAAACAGTTGAAAGCCCACCATTCCCATTAAACTTCTGTCCCATTTAATTTCCTCACTCCCTCTTCAGTCTTAAAACAATTAGAAATCAGCTAAGCTTCTATTTTTACTTTGAAGGACAGCCTGGTCTTTTAATAGGATCCAGAAGTGCAAATAAGACTATCTCAGAAATTATACCTATAACCACATCCAGGTATGTAAAATCAATGAAAATAAGATAAAAATAGTGTGGCATGTTCTATGACATCCTACTCTATGAGATGCTCTTCGGGACAGGGCTGGATTCTGAGATTATGTTGCATTAAGCATGTTCGCAAATACTCACTCATACTCAGTCAAAGTAACTGCCTAGAGAACAAGAGTCAGTTCCCTTTTTCCAGCTTTTATTGTCCATTTGGTCATCCTGAAGGAAGATTCACTTGAAAAGAAGTAGAGAAAACCCTATTTCTTTCTTCATCTAATCTCCAGTCATGATCTGTGAATAGGAAGTTTGTGTGCTGTCTTTTCCTGGATCCATCCTTGTGCCACCTTTATCCACGGATGTATCATGAAGATTAATGGTGCATTGCAGGCCCTTGGACTTGATGGCTCCAGTAAGCCACTGAATTCCTACAGTGAACTCTGGATAATTAGTTTGGGATAACTCATCACTGTGCTGCTATCAGCTGGTGTACTGGATCCTACCAGACTCCTATTGATTTGCAGGAAAAACACTTAGGTTAACACATCATTTGTTAAGGCATAACTAGTCATTTGCAAGTGTATGTGTAGGCCAAATGACAGTGGAATTTACTTCTGATACTTAGTCAACTTAAAAGGTACTGACTTATGCCTGCATAACCCTTATCAGCCAGCTGTTACTCACAAAGTATTGGATAAGCTTCAACTTTCCTTAGTTCAACAAGACATAAGTGATCAACTGTTCCAATTTGCAGGGTTTTTTTTCTTTTTGGGAATGAGTGCATTAGGCCTGTGTGAAGTGGCAAGTATTCAATTCGGATTTGGCTGATTCAGAGGGACAACAATTTGATTTGGTGATTCGAGTCACTGTCTTGATTCAATTTGGCTGAATCAGATTTCGAGATTCGGCTGCCAAATCGACCAATTCAGTGATTTGGCCGTAGCCTATAATGGGGAATCACTAAAATACCTATAACTTTGTGTTTTTTTTCAGATTTGGATGAAAACAGCAGAGATGGTAGCCCCTTCTGAGGGCATGAAGCCTGCCAGATTTCAAGGAGATAGGCACAGGGGCTTCTGTGAAAGTGCAACTCAAACAGTTGAATGCAAAACTCATATCACTTGTGTGTGTTAAGGCAGAGCAGGATGAAAACAGCAGGGATGGTAGCCCCTTCTGAGGGCATGAAGCCTGCCAGCTTTTGAGGAGGTAGGTGCAGGGGCATCTGTGAAAGTGCACCTCAAGCTGTTGAAAGCAGAACTCATGTCACTTGTGTGTGCTAACTGGATTTCTGGTTGTAGCTGTGTTGGTCTAAGGAACAGGCAGGCAAGGTTCTTTGAATAGATGTGATATCTTTTATTAGATCAACTGAATAGTTGGAGAAGTATATCTTAGCAAGCTTTTGGGTTTAAAAACCCTTCATCAGGCTGCGGAAGCATCTGCAGTTGGTGTGTGCGCTCTTCCTGGATGGAATGAATAGTAAAGAAGCCAGAGACTGGTATGCAGGCAAGAAAGCCAGTTAGTAAAAATGTAAATTGAGACATCAGGGGTTGAAAGACAGGCTGGGAGGGGAGGGGGAGAAGGGGCATGTGGCAGGTAAAAGTGGAGAAGTACCTGGGGAGTCAGATTATAGTGCGTCATAAATCCCATGTCTATATTGAGTTCATGAGTTTTTGAATCAAGGAGGTTGATGAAGTGAAGTTCATAGGCTTGTCTGTGAAAAGTGTTTTATACTTTCCCTAAACTGCAACCCATGCCTTGCACATTGCATCCTTCACACCCTCCAGCTGTGGTCCCCTCTCTGGGACCTTTGGTTCCCCCTTAGACCCTGGCCCCGCCTTCAGGCTAGTCGAAATCCCAAGCCTCTTGCTCTGGGCATTCCTCATGGTGGCCCCTGGCCTTTCAACCCCAATTTGGGTCCTGGCCCCAGCATGAACCACTTGAGGGTACGTCAGGTCAGATCTGAGCTACCTGCCTGTTCTCAACCTCAAAACTCCACTGCACCCAGTAAGCCTCAAGCCTCTCAAAAATCTTACAGGTCTGGGCTTTCTCCATCCAGGACTGTGTGTGTGTGCGTGCGATGGCTGGAGGTTATCAGGCACCTCTTACCCACCTTTCACCAGGGAGGTTCATGGATCTGGCATTTCCTGGGGCTGCCATGCCACTGACAGTCCTACCAGGCCTCCCTACCCTGGCAGGGTGCAGCTGGGGCTGCTGCCTTCAGCTCTGAGAACTGGCCATTAAATGGTTGTGAAAGCAACTAAAGAAAGGAAATAAGTGTGGAGTGAGGAGGGTGGCACTTACTGCATCTGCATGTGGAGCTTGGGGAACCCCAGCAGCAGGAGGTTCACCTTTAGGAACACCAGCTGCTCCATCAAAGCAGGATCCGAGCAGGTGCGGTAAGGTGTCACAACATCTCTAGCAATGCTGAATACCCTCTCGCTTGGAACACTGGTCAGTGGACAGGACAGGTGTTCCCAGGCAACCATCTGGCTGTGGGTTGACCAGTAGGCCAAGGAGGTCACATTTCAGCAGCAACACATCCTTGGTGAGATAAGTAGCCACTGTGGCCTCTGTGCTACCTGCCAGATGGTGGGGTGTGGTGCCTCTGGACCCCAGCATTGAATCCATGCCCTTGGCCCACATTGGCAGCAGCAGTGGTTGAGGAGATTGGCTGGTGCTTAGAGTGCTGGCACAGGACAGTGTATTCCCCTCTTCTGTTTCCCCCCTGACCTGCCTTTCTGCCTCCCTGACTGCTCACCAATACCTACATCCAGTGATCAAGGGTTTTGCTGCTGCAGATGCTCCCCTTCACCCTTGGGTCACATATGCCTGCCAGCACATGGACCGTACTGGACTGCAATGGATCCAGCCATTTTTGATGCCCTCCTTCAGCTGCTTCACCAGTGCCTGCACCTCTGGTTAAAGCAGCTTGCCCCAGCCAGGAACATTGATTCCCTGGAACTTCTTCATTGGATTCTCAAGTTCTTTCACTGTGGGGATCACCTGGCTAAGGAGGGCATCGCCAGTGCTGAGGCTCTTGCTGGCCTTGAGGAATGGCTTGAGGACTACCAAGATCTGGGAGATGGTATCCCACTCAGTTATGTTAAGGGGGCTGCTGATCCCAATCTCCCTGAGCAAGGCCATCTCATGTATGGCCTTCTGTTGCTCGACCAGCCTTTTGAGCATCAGGTTTGTGGAGTTCCACCAAGTCTCCACATCCTGCATGATTTTGTGCTGTGGGATGCTCAGCTCTGCCTGTTTGTCCCACAGCATCTTTCCCACCTTGATGCTCTGGTGGAAGTAGCCCATCATCTTCCTGAATTTTAAAATGAGTTGGCTGGTTGTGGTAGTGATGGTACCATCACCAGGAGCCCTGTCCACCTCCAAGGCGTTCCTGACTATGAGGTGGAACTTGTGTGCCATAAAGCAGATGCCAACAAAGTTAGCATCATGCATCATACACCGTGGCCGTGACAATATTGGCCCCATTGTTGGTGACCATGAAGCTGCAGGTGAGCTCAGTCTGACCAATGAGCTACCACCACACCATGCAGTTAGTGGCCACCATGATCTCCCTTGCCATGTGGGTCTCATCCATCACCTCCACTTGAAGAAGAACCCACCGACACCCTGACTCATCGCACCAGTGCCCTGTGAGGGAGAGGTAGGCATGTTTTCCACCCCGGCTGCTCCAGATGTCTGAAGTGAAGTGTAAAGGTGAAGTGTACCTGCATCCCTTCCTTGTGCAGCTCCTCCCTCAAGTACTCCCTGCATTCCTCATACAGGGAGGGCACCACCATCCTGCTAAAGGCGGTGCATACGGGCACTTGGTAGGATGGGGCCATGAGGGCCATGAGCTGCCTAAACCCTGGACACTCAACTAAGGAGAAGGGTTGGCCATCCAGAGCAAGCATCTCCTCAGTGTTTTGGGTGACTTCGCTCGCCTTGGGAATGCACCCGCCTTTGATCTCACCTTCCTTCCACTGGTCCAGGGTGGCCTGCCTCTGCTTCTTGGGGATGGGGGCTTTGGAGCGAGAGGGGGACTTCTTTTTGGACATGCTCCCACTGGTGTCAGTCTAAGGAGGAATAAGGCCAAGGGGGTGCTCTCTCCTGAGATGCACCAGCATCACCATGGTGGTAAAATGTTTCTTGTCCTTGTCCCAGATGATCTGCTTTCAGCAGTGCTGGCAGGTAGAATACCTGGGATCATCTGCCACCTCAAAATTATCTGACACTACACTACCCACACACTTCTGGGTTGCAGGTGGGGATCCTGTCTTAACCCCCTCCTCAGCAGGCAGAGGCACAAGAACAGGAGGAGCTGAGCCACCTGCCTCCCCAGCCTCCTCCAAGGTGCCTTCTGGAGAAGGAGATTTGCCTCTAGGGGAACTTTGAGGGGTGTGGAGCACAAACTCAGACTCTCCCCAGAATTTCCTTGGCTATGGCACCCAGGCCCCCTGCTTCCAGATCCAGCTCCTCCTCTGGCACTGGAAAGCTCATAGTGGGAACTAAAATTGGGGTGGAGAATGTCATGCTGCTGCTGGTTAGTGGTGTTAGTGGTGGTGGTGCAGATGCAGGCACTGCTACCACCTCCTTGCTCCCACTAGCAGCAGAAGACTCATCACTGCCAGGAAAGAGGGTGCATCTATGTTTGGGGCAGGGGGAACTTGCAGTTCTCCCTCTGCCCCCTCTCCCTCCCCTGCTAGAAGACCTGGCACCTGCCTTTCCAGCACACTTCATGATGTTTGGTGTGCTGCAAAATGTTTGTTTGTTTGTGTGTAATATATGTAATATATGTTGTGCTTTCCTACACAGTGATGACACACTGTCAGGGAAAACACAGATTTATTTTTTGTGGGGGGAGGAGGGGAATAGGCTAACAAGAATAAATAGGTTTTTGGGGGAAGAATAAGCTGGAAGGAATGGATAACAATAGGGTTTGTAGGCAAGGGTAAATAGGAAAGGATTGGATAGAACTTGGTGGCAAGAAACTACGTACTACCAAGCCAGAGCCCTTCAGACGATGCTGCTGCAACAGACAGGTCACAAAAGGCACACAGATGAGTTCACACACAGCCTTATATGTTGTTTCTACATCACTCCCCCAGAGCACTGTGATTGGAAGAGAACTCAGAGAAAGCTACAGATGTCAATATCAGAGCAGTCTTTCCAACCCCTCCTCTCCCCCCCTCTTCTCAGCTTCTGTTTACTGCAGGTCTGCCTTCTGAATCTCTGAATCTTTTCTGAATCTTTTCCAAATCGATTCAGAGGCTTTGATTTGATTAGGAGCTTTTAATGGGTCTCTCGATTAGATTTGGATTTGGAGATTCGGCCGCTGACTTGGGCCGAATCTCCTCTGAATCGAATTGGCTACTGAAGCTTTGCACAGCCCTAGAGTGCATGTAAGAGGTTGACTGATAATTTTACTCCATCATAATCATATAATTCTTATATAGAAAGCATTCCACTTTTGTAGTGAGAACTTGTATATTAAGCATTTATCTGTACAATCATGCACTTCTCATACAGCAACCCAGAGTGTATGTGATTTAAATTCAGAATTGTAACTTTTTTCTTCATTATAAATGTCAAAAACAATTATTTACTATGTCTAAATTTGGCACACAAAATATAACTCATTAAATGTTGAAAATGGTTAACTACTGATAGTTAGTTACTCATCAATAATTATGTGAGAGTCAAAGATTTCTTAGTGATATGGGTTTTTCTTGGACCAACTGTGTTGTTAGAAGAGAGACAAGTTTTGAATGAAAGACATTCTTCCTCGGGTTTTCTTCAGGACCTGACGAAGTACGTCTTGCATTTGAAAGCTTATCTAACTCATCCCAGCTACATAGTTGGTCCAATAAAAGCTATCAGTGAGTGCATCTACATGAGATGCTATGTTGCCATAGCAATGAGCTACGGTGACATGCATTGGCAGGCACAAACCATGATACTGCTGCTACTGTGCAGAAGCAATGAGCTACTGTGCAGTAGCTTGTTGCTATTGTACAGCAGTATTGGAAATGACCTGTGTGGCACCAGGACTGTGCAGTGTGAGTGGTTATTGTGCAGTCATTTAATACTTGTTTTAGCAGTAACAAACTGTGCAGTCGGATGCACTTGTAGATGCACCACTATCACCATAAGAAATCCTTGCCTCTCACACAATTTCTGACCCATCATGTCTACATTGCTCTTATACTATCATGAATAATATCATTACCAGCCCCATTAAAGTGATGAATTAACCAGATTTTACTGTACTGTCTATATAGAATAGGAAAGGAAATTTTCACCATGTCTGATTCTTCTCTATCTACGCAGAATAAGAAAGGGTTAAGACTTTGCAATCTGCTTTTGTCCTGCTGGATGCTAAATGCCACTATGTGTATCAACATAACCATAGGTTCCATATTCTTTAGGGAAATAACAGAGTTAAGCATTTTCTTCTTACACTATGTGCTGTCTGCTCATAGGGGTTAGTCCCATAGTAAAATTCCCTAGCTCAAGATATGAGGGAGAATATTCAAAGAAGTTTAGATTTATTTATTTATTTTGATTTATAGCCATTATTAAAATGGAAGCTATGCCAAATTTCAAGATGCCTTAAACAGGGCTGAAAACAAACTCCAAAGACAACAATAAAAAGCCTAGCGCTCCACACTAGCATCCTACTGTTACCATATCTCAAACGAAAATAGTCCAGCATGATCATTAAACAAAGCTAAAAATCATCTCTGTCAACCTCAAAATACAAAATAAAGACACAAGGATGAAAATAAGTTGTATG